>NC_056736.1:636591156-636681859 GCF_019279795.1 Protopterus annectens | reverse complement strand
CTTGCTTTCAAAAGAACCTTGGGCAGAAGAGGTAGAGGTGGGAATGCATAAACCGTCCAAGTTGTCCAACTGAAGGAAAGGGCGTCCACTTTTCCAGGCCTTTGGGTGGAAGGTCCTTGAGCAAAACCTTTTCAATTGATGGTTTCTGTGGGAGGCAAAAAGATCTATATCTGGTCTCCCCCACGTTTGGACTATCTCTGTAAACACCTGAGGATGTAGCTTCCATTCGTGTGGATCTGTCATATTTCTGCTCAGAGTGTCTGCCAGTGTGTTTTCCATCCCTGGCAAGTACTGTGCTTGAAGTTCGATTTGTCTTTCCAGAGCCAAGTTCCAAAGAGTCATGGCTAGTCTGCACAAGGGGTATGGGTGAGTTCCTCCTTGTTTGTTTATGTACCACATTACTGTGGTGTTGTCTGTTCTTATGAGCAATTGTCCTGGATGCAGGAAGTCCTTGAACGCTGTGATTGCATTTATTACTGCCAGCATTTCTTTTTGATTGATGTGAAGGTGCTTTTCTTTTTGGGGCCATCTGCCCTGAATGCACCTGTCCTTCATATCGCCCAGGCGTAATCTGAGGCGTCTGTGGTTATGACTTGTGCTGCTTGAGGCTTGCAGAATGGGAGGCCTGTGTTTACTTGACATGCTTGGGCCCACCATAGGAATTCCTTTTGTAGACAGGGAATTATTGGAATAATTGCTTCCAAGCTGTGACTGTGTTGAGACCATAGATTTTTTAGGTACCATTGAAGTTTCCTCATGTGCAGTTTTGCACACGGGATTAGAAGAATGCAAGATGCCATGAATCCCAGAGCCTGCAGGATTTTCCTTGCAGTAAGCCTGGTACTTTTTGCTAGTATTTTGAAGTATTGAGATAATTGCCCTTGTTTTTCTGGTAAGGTATGCCATCTGGGTGTTTGTGTCCAAGCTGGCACCCAGGAAGGTTATTTTCTGAGAAGGTGTTAGCTTTGATTTCTCCTTGTTGATGGTGTATCCCAGAGAAAGCAGTAACCGTGTCACATATGCCAGATGTTTCAGTAGTATATGTTTGCTGTCCGCTTGGATCAGGCAGTCGTCCAGATAAGGGTAAATTTGTATCCCTCGTAGTCTGCAGTAGGCAATCACTGATGCCAGGCACTTGGTGAATACTCTGGGCGCAGTAGATAAGCCAAAGGGCAATGCAGAGAATTGATAGTGGATTGAACCTGCAAGAAATCTGAGGTATCTTCTGCAGCTTTGTCTGATTGGGACATGCAGGTATGCCTCCTTGAGGTCCAATGTTACCAGCCAAAACTCCTTGCCCAGCATGGGAAGAAGTTGCTGTAATGTGAGCATCTTGAATTTTGGTACGAGTAGAAATGTGTTTAGGATGGATAAGTCCAGAATGGGTCTCCAGTCGGTTCCTTTTCTTGGTACCAGGATAAGTCTTGAATAAAAACCTTGACCTTGTTGGTGTGTAGGTACCTTTTGTATAGCCCTCATGTTTAGGAGCTTTGTAATTTGCAGTTGTGCCTCTACCCTTTGATTTTGTGGTAGGTTTGGCATGCCTCTCATTTTTGGAAGAGTGTGAAATTGGAATTTGTAGCCTCTGTTTATAATGTCCAGTATACATTTGTCTGTTGTGACAATATGCCAATTGCTTGCAAATAGTGCTAGTTTCCCTCCCAAAGGTGCTGCCAGTTGAATCTTGCTTGGCATGGAGATGAGGGAGTCATTGAGTTTGCTTCCTGTACTGTTGTGCACTGTCTTCACCACCTCTTGGTGCTGGAGATTGCCATTGTCTGCCTCTATATGACCCTTGAGATTGTCCTCTGCCCCTTCCGCGTCTGTATCTGCCTCTTTGGGGCTTGTCAGTGGCTGGAAAGGACCAGTTTTTTGATGGCCAATTCCTGCTAAATCGTGGTGGCTGGACCTGTAAGAAAGCTTTGACAGTTTGCATAGATTTGGCTTTCTCTTCCATTTTTCGTAATATATCCTCAGCATTAGTACCAAAAAGAACATCCTTTTGTAAAGGTGCATCAAGAAGTTTTGCTTTCACATGATCAGGCAGATTTTGTTCCCTAAGCCATGCATGTCTGCGAATGACTGATCCTGTAGCGACCGCTCTACTGGAGGCCTCTAGGGCATCATAACCACATTGTAAAGTGTGTTTACCCACTTGTTCTGCACTATGCATCATATCCTGTAACTCTTTTAAATCTGGTTGTTCAGGTTGAGACATTTTGTTTTTTAATTGTGATAACAGGAACTGTTGATATTTAATCATATGAAACTGGCAATTTAAGGCCCTCATGGCTAGGGTGGCCGAGGTATAAACCCTTCTTACCCCACCTTTCTAGAGATCTAGATTCCCTTTCAGCAGGAAGTGGATTCTTAGCAGTGGAGGCCTTAATTCCCTTAGGGCCTTGAGAAATTGTTTCAGGGTCTGCATTATGGCCTTTGTAGAGGAATTGTTGAGAACTAGGAACTCTGTAATATCTATCAGGCTTAACTGGTGCAGGAGGCAGTGAATCAGGATTAAAGCACGCCTCCGAATAGACATCATCCAGTACCTCCAAAACAGGGGGAATAGCCAAAGGTCTATGCTGAGGTAACCAAAGAAATTCCCTAAGCCTTTTCTTGGAGTCTGAAAAGTCTTGGCCTTCCCAGTGGAAGTGTTCCCTCAAAGTGTGCAAGGTTTCCCCAAAAGAAAAATCCTCAGGGGGGGATACAGAAGGAATAGACTGCTCTGCATCCGAATCCTCAAAAGGGGAATAAGAGTGTTCCTCAGCATCAGAATGCTCTGATAAAATGGATCCCTGGTCAGAAGAGGGGGATTCTTCCTCCACTCTGGGTCTCTTGTCCGGAGGGGCCTAAGAACCTCTGATAAGAGTGATAAGATCCTCAGCCATTTTAAGCATGTGTTTCTTAGGCATGGGTCCAGGAGATGGGCCTTGTGCAGCAGGCCTAGTATGATGCCTGGCTGTTTTGGATTTAGTAAAGGCCTTAATAGAGAAAGAGGATGAAGGCCTAAAAACACCATGGGTGGATGTAGATCTGTCCACATTAGTAGGCTCGACATAAGCAGGGGCTTCGGTTGTAGTCTGGGAAAGGGCCGAAGAACCAGCGGTCTCGGGTACAGAAGACACCGCCGAAGGAGGGTCGTCGGTAGTCAGGGACTGCAAAGGCGTCTCACTGAGAACCGGACCACGTGGAGCCTGTTTCGGCGTGGTGTCGGTGGAGACCACGGGCCTCGCCTGGCGGTCCTTTTCCTTCATGCTTTTGGATAAAGCGGTAGTCGGAGTGTCAGACGACATTTTATAATCAAAAGCTTTACCAAAAAAGTGTTGGGCAAACTCCGCCCGACGCTTAATAGTGCGTTTATTGAAGGTAGCGCAAAAATGACAGCCCGAGACGTCGTGGTCTGGACCCAAACAAGGTATGCAAAGGGAATGGAAATCCTTATGCGGTATTTGCTTCCCACAAGAAATACAATTATTAACTTTTTCTGACATCAGTCTGAGGCAAGAAAATATTCCCCAACGGGGTACTTAGCTTTAATGAAGACTTCGGTTCCAAATATTTTTCGTAAATCAAGAGCTGGCCGACCGGCACTTGCGAACTGCTTCTGCTTCGGGCACAGTAGCAAAAAGACTGAAGAACATGGCGTCGGCTGTGTCTTATATACTCTGGCCTTCCTGACGTCAGAAGAGTAAGCGACAACAACCGACGCCGGACCAAGACTTTGGAATTCGGCCGCCTGACGGCTGAAAACCCATCTGTGATTACTGCAGCTGTATGCACGATGAACATCAGATGGGTTCTCCAGCCGTCAGGCGGGTCCTCGGTCGGCCGAATTCCAAAGTCTAGGTCCGGTGTCGGTTGTCGTCGCTTCTTCCCTGACGTCAGTGCGACAGGGGTATAAAAGAACCAGCCGACGCCATTTTCTTCAGTCTTTCTTGCCCCAGATGTCAGGTGCCCCCAGAAGGAAGGCAATACATAAAATAATGTAATAATGCAATGCAATATAATCAAAAAACAGTAGTTGCAAGCAAATACACCATAAAAGAATACCCCTAGAGGGGAAGGTGGGAGGGAAACCTGGAATGCAGCTGTATTAGCACTCGAACATCTACATTTATGGTAGGTACAAAACTGTACTATGTTCATCGTGCATACAGCTGCAGTCATAACAGATGGGTAGAATCCCAAAGCTAAGAAAGGGGTGGTAGGCACTAGGTGGAGCTAGGAGGAGCCAAAATGCCCTGCAAGACTGCAGTGGCAAAACCTGCTCTAGACTTGGGAGTATAATGGTAGGTTGTAGTGCTTAGAGAAGGTATGCACAGAACTCCAAGTGGCTGCTTCTAAAATATCCTTGGTAGGAACTCCTCTGAGGAAGGCTGCAGAGGTGGCTGTGGCCCTGGTGGAATGAGTTCTAATGCCTGTGGGTACAGTTTTGCCATGAAAGGAATAGCAAAAGCGTATGCAGTGGGCTATCCATTTTGAGATAGTCTGTTTGGATACTGACTTTCCTTGAGCTCCTACCGCATAGGCCACAAAAAGCTGTTACGATTTTCTGAAAAGCTTTGTTCTGTCCAAATAACGCAGTTGTCTGTGGATGTCCAAGGAATGCAGTAATCTCTCCCCTTTGTTTTGAGGATTAGGATAAAAAGTAGGTAAATGTATGGCCTGATTTAAAGCTACCCTGGATACCACTTTAGGCATAAAGGACGGGTTGGTACGTAATGAAACTGTGTCCTGATGGAAGATGATGAAAGGCTGGACAGCCATAAGAGCCTGTAGTTCTGAAACTCTACGAGCTGAAGTGATAGCCAGAAGGAAAGCGGTTTTCAGGACAAAATTGTAAATCTGATGAGGCAGCTGGTTCAAAGGGCAAAGTCAGTTTTTCCAGAATGAAATTAAGATCCCAAGCAGGTATTGGTTGTTTTCTTGGAGGTCTTAAATTCTTAGCCCCTCTGAGGAACTGTCTTAATAGAGGGTGAGAGAATAAAGGTGCATCAGTGTTGTATTCTGCAGAAATGGCTGAGGCATGGATTTTGATGGAGGAGAACGAAAGTCCACTGCTTAGCAGTTCGGCCAAATATTGTAGTATTTGAGGTAAATTCAGTTTTCCAGGGCACTGGCCCTTTTTCTCATTCCAAACACAAAAACGTTTCCATTTTGCAGAGTAAGCTATTCTAGTTGATGGCCTTCTGGCCTCCAAAATGACATCCTTCACCTCCTTGGAGAGCAGGGCCTGCTGTGATGCTAAGGAATCTTCCATGCGGCTAGATTGAGTGTCTTCAGCTGACTGTGAAGAGTTTTGAAGCTGTGCTGAGTCAGAAGAGGCATTAGAGGCAAGGTCCATGGTGGGGAATGCATCAGGCTCCTTAGTAGTGGGTACCAGTGTTGCCTTGGCCAGTCCGGAGCAATGAGGATCATCTTTGGTCTGTCTGCTCTGGTCTTCAATAGGACTTTGGGCAGCAGAGGAAGAGGTGGGAAGGCATAAACTGTCATTGATGTCCAACTGAAAGAGAGAGCGTCCACTCTCCAGGCCTTTGGATGGAAGGTCCTTGAGCAGAATTTTGTCAATTGATGATTTTTGTGGGAGGCAAAGAGATCTAGGTCTGGCCTTCCCCATTCTTGGATTATTTCTGTAAAAACTTTTGGATGCAACTTCCATTCGTGTGGATCTGTCATATTCCTGCTTAGGTTGTCTGCCAGCGTGTTTTCCTTGCCTGGCAAGTACTGTGCTTGTAGCTCCATTTGTAAGTCCATGGCCATGTTCCAAAGTGACATGGCCAGTCTGCATAGGGGATAAGAATGTGCTCCTCCCTGCATGTTTATGTACCACATAACTGTGGTGTTGTCTGTTCTTATCAATAGCTGACCTGGTTGTAGAAGGTCCTTGAAGGCTGTAATAGCATTTATCACTGCTAGCATTACTTTTTGATTGATGTAAAGGTGCTTTTCTTTTTGGGTCCATTTGCCCTGAATGCACCGGTCTGTCATGTGCGCCCCCCAGGCGTAGTCCGAGGCGTCTGTTGTGATGACTTCATTTGGTTGAGGCTTGCTGAATGGAAAACCTGTGTTTGTTTGGCATGCTTGAGCCCACCACAGAAATTCCTTTTGCAGACATGGAATTAGTGGTATCATCGTTTCCAGACTGTGGCTGTTTTGAGACCATATGTTTTTTAGGTACCATTGTAGTTTTCTCATATGCAGCTTTGCACATGGGATTAGTAAGATGCAAGATGCCATGAATCCCAGAGCCTGCAGGATTTTCCTTGCAGTCAGCCTGGTGCAATTTGCCAGTGTTCTTAAATATTGAATTAGTTGCCCCTGCTTCTCTGGCGTGAGGTAGGCCATCTGGGTGTTTGTGTCCAAATTGGCACCCAGGAAAATTATCTTCCGAGAGGGTATTAGTCTTGATTTCTCTTGGTTGACTGTGTATCCTAGAGAGTTTAATAACATTATTACATAAGCCAGATGTTTCAGAAGAATGTGCTTGCTGTCAGCTTGGATCAGGCAGTCGTCCAAATAAGGGTATATTTGTATCCCTTGAAGTCTGCAGTAGGCAATTACTGATGCCAGGCATTTCGTGAATACTCTGGGCAGTAGATAAACCAAAGGGCAATGCAGAGAATTGATAATGTATTGAACCTGCAAGAAATCTGAGGTATCTTCTGCAATTATGTCTGATTGGGACATGCAGGTATGCCTCCTTGAGGTCCAATGTTACCAGCCAAGACTCCTTGCCCAGCATGGGAAGAAGTTGCTGTAGAGTGAGCATCTTGAATTTTGGCAGTAGAAATGTGTTTAGGATGGAAAGATCCAAAATAGGTCTCCAATCCTTGCCCTTCCTTGGCACCAGAAATAGCCTGGAATAAAAACCTTGACCTTGTTCGTGTGTAGGTACCTCTTGAATAGCTTTCATGTTTATAAGATCTGAAATTTGCTTTTGTGCCTCTGCCCTTTGATTGTGTAGCAGGTTTGGCATGCCTTTCATTTTTGGAAGGGTATGAAAATGGAATTTGTAGCCTCTGTCTATAATGTTCAGGAACCATTTGTCCTTTGTGACAATATGCCAATTTTTTGAGAATAGTGCCAGCTTTCCCCCTAAGGGTGCTGCCATTTGAGACCTGGTTGGCATGCAAAGGGAAAGTCATTGGTTTTGCTTTCTGAAAGATTGCGAGTTGTCCTCACCACCTCTTTGTGTAGGAGCTTGCCATTGTCTGCCTCTGTACGAGCCTTGTGTTTGTCCTCTGCCCCTCGGGCGCCTGTATCTGCCTCTTTGGGGTCTGTCTGTGGCAGGAAAGGACCAGTTTTTGGAAGGCCAATTTCTACTAAAACATGGGGGTTGAACCTGCAGAAATTCTTTCACAGTTTGCATAGATTTAGCCTTTTCCTCCATTTTCCGTAATACTTCCTCAGCATTTGCGCCAAATAGTACATCCTTTTGAAGAGGCGTCTAGTAATTTAGCTTTGACATGATCAGGCAAGGCTTGTTCCTTGAGCCAAGCATGCCTACGTATGACTGAGCCTGTAACAGCAGCTCTACATGAGGCCTCTAGAGCATCAAAACCACATTGTAAGGTATGTTTACCCACTTGTTCTGCACTATGCATCAAATCATGCAACTCCTTCATGTCTGGTTGTTCAGGTTGTGACATTTTACTTTTCAATTGAGATAACAGAAACTGTTGGTATTTTAGCATTTGAAACTGACAGTTTAAGGCCCTCATGGATAAGGTAGCGGTATATACCTTTTTTCCCCACCTTTCTAAGGATCTGGAATCCCTCTCGGAAGGCAATGGGTTTTTGGCAATGGAGGCCTTAACTCCCTTGGGCCCCTGTGAGATGGCTTCTAGGTCAGCAGCATGGCTTTTGTATAGAAATTGGTGTGAGTCAGGAACCCTGTAGTACCTGTCAGGCTTAACTGGAGCTGGAGGGAGAGTCCGGGTTAAGGCAGGCCTCCGAGTAAACATCATCTAGGATGTCCAGGACAGGAGGTATAGCCAGAGGCCTGTGCTGGGGTAACAAAAGAAATTCCCTGAGCCTTTTCTTGGAATCTGAATAATCCTGGCCTTCCCAGTGGAAGTGTTCCCTTAAGGTATGCAGAGTTTCACCAAATGAGTAATCCTCAGGGGGGGGATACAGAAGGAATAGATTCCTCTGCATCAGAGTCTTCAAAAGGAGAGTAAGACTGTTCCTGATAATCAGAGTGCTCTGAAATAATGGAGCCCTGATCAGAGGAGGGGGAATCTTCCTCCACTCTGGGTCTTTTGTCCGGAGGTGGCTGAGAACCTCTGATTAGAGTAATTAAATCCTCAGCCATGTTAAGCATCTGTTTCTTAAGCATGGGGCCTGGAGATGGGCCCTGTGTAGCTGGTCTCTTAGGGTGCATGGTAGCTTTAGACTTGGTGAAAGCCTTGATGGAGAAAGAAGAGGAAGGTCTGAAGACACCTTGAGTGGAGGTGGACCTGTCCACATTCTGTGTTTCCATGCCAAGCGTGGCTTTGGTATCTTTAGTCAGGGTGTGGGCCGAGGAGCCTGCGACCTCGGATACAGGAGACACCGCCAAAGATGTGTCGTCGGTAATCAGGGGCTGCGTAGGCGCCTCGCTGAGAACCGGACCACGTGTAGTCGGCTTTGGCGTGGTGTCGGTAGAGGCCGGACCTCGAAAGTGTCGGTCCTTGTCTTTGCGTTTTTAGACAAAACCGAGTCGGAGTATCCGGACATAGTATAGTTAAATGCTTTCCCAAAATAATGCTGGGCGAACTCCGCCCGACGCTTAATAGTGCGTTTGTTGAATGTAGCATAAAAGCGACAGACCGAGACGTCGTGGTCTGGGCCTAAACAAGGTATACAGAGGGAATGGAAATCCTTATGCGGTATTTGCTTCCCACAAGAAATACAATTATTAACTTTGTCTGACATCGGTCTGAGGCAAGAAAAAGTTTCCCCAACGGTTCCAAAGTTTTTGTAATCTCAGGAGCTGGCTGACCGGCACTTGCGAACTGCTTCTGCTTCGGGCACCGCGCAGCAAAAAAGACTGAAGAAAATGGCGTTGGCTGGTTCTTTTATACCGCTGTCGCACTGACGTCAGGGAAGAAGCGACGACAACCGACGCCGGACCTAGACTTTGGAATTCGGCCGACCGAGGACCCGCCTGACGGCAGGAGAACCCATCTGTTATGACTGCAGCTGTATGCACGATGAACATCAGGGCATCCACTTTCCAAGCCATGCAGTGATGCTCCCTGGTTCAGAATTTGCTGAGCTGATGGTTAGTGTGGGAGGCAAAGAGGCTGACATTTAGGGTTCCCCATTTCCGAGTTATTAGGGTGAAGGTACTTCCGTGGAGTTGCCACTCGTGTGGGTCCAGAAGATTTCTGCTTAATTGGTCTGCCAGAGAGATGAGAGAGCCTGGTAGGAATTGTGCTAACAGGTGTAGTTGCATGGCAGAGGCTGTGTGCCAAAGGGTCATGGCCAGCCTGCATAGTGGGTAGGAGTGAGTCCCTTCCTGCTTGTTGATGTACCACATCACAGTGATGTTGTCTGTTTTCATCAGGAGAGCCCCTGGAAAGAGAAGGAGCTTGAAAGCTACCAAGGCATGCTGCACAGCCTTCATCTCTTTTTGACTGATGTGCAGAGGGATTTGCTGTGGGCTCCATTGGCCCTGCATGCACCTGCCATCCAGGTGTGCAACACGAGCATAGTCTTGATGAGTCTGTGGTGAGGGTTTGGGTGGCGGGGGGTGGGGAGAAAGGCAGTCCCTTGTTGAAGGAGCATGCTGTTGCCCACCAAAGAAAATCTTTTCTCAGGCAAGGAATTATAGGTAGAAGAGTTTCCAGGTCTTGACAGTGTTGACACCAAAGGCTTTTTAGGTACCATTGAAGTTTCCTCATATGCAGTCTGGCACATGGAATGAGTAGTATGCAAGATGCCATGAACACCAAAGCTTGCAGGATCTTCCTTGCAGTTAGCTGGGGCCTGGTGGCTAGTTGAGAGAAGTAGGCTGTCAGGAAAATTTGTTTCTCTGGTGTAATGTATGCCATCTGGGATGCTGTGTCCAGACTTGCGCCATGGAAGATTATCCTTTGGGTAGGCACCTGCTTGGATTTCTTTTCATTGACTGTGTACCCTAGAGAGGTTAGGAGGGTCTTTACAAAGGCCAGGTGCTTGAGCAGCTTTTCCTGGCTGTCCTGAATAAGGCAGTCTAAGTATGGGTAAATCTAAATATTCCTTTGTCAGCAAAAGGCAATGGCCGGAGCCAGACATTTTGTGAAAACTCTGGGAGCAGTAGATAAGCCAAAGGGAAGCGCAGAGAACTGAAAAAGTGTTGAGATCTTGCCCTGAAACTGAGATATTTCTTGCATGATTCCCTGACAGGAAATAGGCCTCTTTTAGATCTAGGGTGGCTAGCCAAGCGTCCTTGGAGAGCATGGGTAGCAGCTGCTGGAGGGTGAGCATTTTGAATTTTGGGATCACCAGGTGTTTAGAATGGATAGATTGAGGATGGGGCGCCAGGTGCCCTCTTTTCTGGGTACCAGAAATAGTCTGGAGTAGAAACCTTGGCCTATCTGTTATGCAGGAACGTGCTCTACTGCCCTCATAGAGAGCAGTGAAAGGTTTTGCTTTTGAGCCTCTGCCCACTGATTTGGAGGTAGATCTGGGAACCCTTTTGGGGTTGGAAGGGTGTGGAAGGAAAATTTGTATCCTTGAGACACAATGTTCAGAACCCAGTGGTCCTTGATAATGGTGGCCCAGGTGCTTAAGTGAAAGGAGAGTTTTCCTCCTATGGGTAAGTGAAGGTGGGCAGAGGGAGGGGGTGGAGGAGGTGAGTCACTGAGTTCTGACCATAAGGCGGTGGCTTAGAACTCCCTGGTTTTGAAGTGGAGATATTCCACTGTTTAGATCTCTGCATTCCCTGTTGCTGCTGTCTGGGGGGGCGTCTGTTTCATGGGGCCTAGGCTGGGCCGGTTTACTGGGAGGAGGAAAGGACCAGTGTTTGGAAGGACAATACTAGCTGAACCTGTAAAAAATCCTTAACTATCTGCATAGATTTTGCTTCTCCTTCCATCTTTTTTAGCACCTCTTCGGCCTTACTGCCAAATAAATTATCTTTGTGCAAGGGGGCATCAAACAATTTAGATTTGACATGGTCTGGCAGGGGCGGCTCCTTAAGCCATGCATGCCTTCTAATGACAGATCCAGTGACTGCTGCCCTGCAAGAAACTTCTAGGGCGTCAAAACCACACCGGCACTCGTGCAAGGTACATTTAGTTACTTGACTTGCAGAATGCATTAATTCTTGTAAAGCTTTAGATTCTGCCCAAGCAGGAAAAAATACATTTTTTGTTTAAGGAGTTCCAAGGTATGTTACTGAGATTTCAGCATATGGAACTGACAATTTAGTGCCCTGATAGCAAGAGTAGCTGAAGTGTATACCTTTTTACCCCATCTATCCATTGCTTGGGAATCCCTGTCTGAGGGGGCAGGAGTCTTAGCAGAGGCTGCTTTAATCCCTTTTGGCCCATCAGAAATGACCTCAGGGTCAGCTGTAGGATTTTTAAAAAGATATTTGTGAGTCGGGGACTAGTACCCGTCTGGTTTTCTGGGAGCTGGAGGAAGGGAGTCAGGATTCAAGCTGGATTTGAGGAAAACATCCAGGACTGGGGGAATGGCCAAGGGTCTGTGCTGTGGAAGATCTACGAATTTCCTGAGTCTCTTAGACTGAGGGTAGTCCTGACTCTCCCATTGGAAATGCTCCCTTAAAGCACGCAGGGTTTCCCCAAAGGAAAAATCCTCTGGGGGAGAGGCTGAAGGAATGGAATTTTCTGCAACAGATCCTCATAAGTGGAGAGCGGTTGCATGTCTTCATATTCAGATGCATCAGATTCATCTGACTCTTTGTTCACACAAAAAGTACAGTTGTGTATACTTACCATAAATGTAGATGTTTGAGTGTATTCACTGTTGCAGTCATCACATTTGGGTTATCTGCTTGCTTGTAGCCCTCAGTCGGCCTGATTATCAAAGTCTTGGGTCCTGCATCGGTTGCTGTCTCATCTTCCAGGACGTCAGGTAGTCAGGGGTATAAAGCATGCAGCTGACGCCATTACATCAGTTTTTCTTCCCCCAGATGTCAGGTGCCCCCATAATGGGAAGCAATTACATACAAGGTTACACCTCCAACAAAAAAGCAAATACACCAAAAAGCTTTAAGCATAGTAAACAAGAATAGAGGTAAAGTCAATAAAAGTCAGGGGGCTGGAGGGAGGGTAACCAGGACTGCAACAGTGAATACACTCGAACATCTACATTTAAGTGTATACAACTGTACTATGTTCTTCATGTTTCACTGTTGCAGTCATCACATTGGGTAGATTCCCAAAGCTAAGGATGGGAGGAGGTTATTAGATAGCATTAGGACCAGACTGCAGTGGCAAAGCCAGCTCTGGATTTAGAAAAAATTGACAAGTGGTAATGCTTGGTGAAGGTATGTACAGAACTCCAGGTAGCAGCTTCTAGGATGCCCCTGGTAGGGGCACCTCTGAGAAAGGCTGCAGAGGTGGATGCAGCCCTGGTTGAATGTGGTCTTATCCCCTGAGGGGTAGGTTTTCCATGGTGCTTATAGTAAAAATGAATGCAATGGCCTATCCACTTAGAAATGGTTTGCTTTGAGATCGCCTTCCCCTCTGCCCCTGCAGCAAATGCAACCAGCAGCTGTTCAGATTTCTTGAGAGGTTTAGTCCTGTCCAAGTAAAATCTAAGTCGTCTGTCCAAGGAGTGCAGTATTTGTTCCCCTTTGCTCTGTGGATTAGAAAAGAAGGTTGGCAAATGAATGGACTGATTAAGGGCCACACTGGACACCACCTTGAGCATGAAGGAGTGATTGGTCCTGAAGATCCCTGTCCGCGTGAAAGATGATGAAAAGCTCTACTGCCATGAGGGCCTGTAATTCAGACACCCTTCTTGCTGAAGTGATGGCTAGAAGGAAGGCTGTTTTCCAAGAAAGGAATTTCAACTCTGCATTTGCAGCTGGCTCAAAGGGAGGTAGAGTGAGCTTTTCCAATACAAGGTAAGGACCCAGGCTGGAGTAGGGGCTCTCCTGGGTGGTCTTAAGCTTTTGCCCCCTCTGAGGAATTGCTTCAGCAGTGGATGAGAGAAGAGGGGTGGTTCTGTATTGTAATGAGCTGAAATGGCTGCGGCATGAATTTTGATGGAGGAAAAGGAAAGGCCCTTGTGAAGCATCTCACTTAAGTATTGAAGAACCTGAGGTAAATTGGGCGCTGCTGTGCCCATCCCTTGAGTTTGGCACCAGGAACAGAGTCTTTTCAATTTTTCAGCATAGGATTTTCTAGTACTAGGCCTCCTTGCCTCCAGAATGACATCCGCCACTTGCTTACTGAGGATGGTAACGGAGAGATCAGGTAATTAGCCAGGCTGCCAGGTTCAGGGTTTGAAGCTGTGGGTGCAGAATCTGGCCCTCCTGCTGGCACAGCAGGGCAGGGGTCTAAGGCAGGTGCCATGGTGCCAGCAGTGACACACTGCGCAAGAGGGGGTATACCAGTGTTGGCGTGGCCAGTCTGGTGCAATCAGTATTGTCCTTGGTTTGTCCTGTTTGATCTTTAGTAGTACCTTGGAGAGGAAAGGCAAAGGGGGAAAGGCATAAACTGATAGGTTTTTCCAGGTGAAGGACAGGGCATCCACTTTCCAAGCTTGTTTGTGGGGAGTCCTTGTGCAGAATTTGTCCAATTGATAGTTCTGGGGGAAGCAAACAGGTCTATCTCTGGGCTCCTCCATTTGTTTCGCAACATGTTGAAAATCTTTGGTTCCAGTCTCCACTCATGTGGGTCCAAGAGATTTCTGCTTAGATAGTCTGCCAGTGTATTTAGCTTTCCTGGCAAGAATTGAGCCTGTAGGTGCACTTGGTAGCTTAAGGCTGCGTTCCACAGAGCCATGGCTAGTCTGCAGAGAGGGTATGAGTGGGTTCCCCCATGCTTGTTTATGTACCACATAACAGTGGTGTTGTCAGTCTTTACCAATAATTGTCCTGGAAGAATGTGGTCCTTGAAGGCTGTCAGAGCATTCTGTACAACTAATATTTCTTTTTGATTGATATGCAGGTGCATTTGACTTGGGTTCCATTTGCCCTGAATGCACTGCCCTGCCAAGTGAGCCCCCCATGCACAGTCTGATATGTCTGTTGTTAGGGTTTGGGCAGCAGGGGATAGAGTGAATGGCAGTCCCTTGTTTTGGTGGCAGGTCTCTGCCCACCAAAGGATCTGTAGACAAAGTATGACAGGAATCATTGCTTCTTGATCCTGAGAATGTTGACACCATAGGCGTTTTAGATACCATTGTAGCTTCCTCATATGCAGTCTTGCATATGGAATTAGTAGAATGCAAGAGGCCATGAACCCCAGGGCTTGCAGTATTTTCCTGCAGATAGCTGGGTCTTTGTGGCCAGTAGGTGGAAGTAGGCTGTCAAATGAACTAGTTTCTCTGGCGTGAGGCAGGCCATCTGGAAAGTTGTATTTATACTTGCTCCCAAGAATACAATTTGTTGGCAGGGTACAAGATGTGATTTCTTTTAGTTTATGATGTACCCCAGATAAGTTAGCAATTTCTTTACAAATGCCAGATGATTTAATAGTATGTCCTGGCTTTCTGCCTGAATTAGACAATCATTCAGGTATGGGTATATTTGAATATTTTTTTGCCTGCAAAATGCAATGACTGGAGCAAGGCATTTTGTGAATACCCTGGGTGCAGTAGATAAGCCAAAGGGCAGTGCAGAGAACTGATAGTGCATGTAGCCTGGTCTGAAGTGTAGGTAGCTTCTGCAATAATCCCATACTGAGATGTGCAGGTAAGCTTCCTTTAAATCCAATGTTGCCAACCAGACATCTTTGCTGAGCATGGGAAGCAGCTGATGAAGAGTTAGCATCTTGAATTTTGGTTTTACCAAAAATGTGTTTAGGATAGACAGGTCCAGGATATGACGCCAGGAATAGTCTTTTCTGGGTACCAGGAGTCTTGAGTAGAAACCTTGCCCCCCATTCTTCTTCCGGGACAGGTTGAATAGCCCTAATGCTTAAAAGAGAGAGAACTTGCTTTTGCGCCTCTGCCCACTGGATTTGGGTAGGTCTGGCCAACCGTTTGGGGTTGGTAAAGAGTGGAAGTGGAATCTGTGTCCTGAAATATATTTGAAACTCATTTGTCCTGGGTAATGAGTTCCCAATTTTTTGCACACAGGGCAATCTTTCCCCTTAAAGGAACAGTCAGTTGAGCAGGGCTTGGAAGGTTCAAATTTAAGTCATTGAGACAGTTTACCATAGGGGGGAGTCTTACTACTCCCTGCTTTGGAAGTGGGAGCCCCCCACTGCTTAGGCCTCAGAGTGCCTTGGGACTGAAGCCCGGTTTACTGCAGGTTCTGGGTTTGGACTGAAGGCCTGGAAGAGGCAAGAAAGGAACCAATTCTTAAAGGGCCAATGCCTACTAAATTTCGGAGGCTGTACTTGCAGGAAATGTTTAACAGTTTGCATAGATTTAGCTTTTTCCTCCATCTTTCTAAGTACTACTTCTGCTTTGTTGCCAAACAGGCTGTCTTGGTTTAAGGGAGCATCCAGTAATTTAGCTTTAACATGATCTGGCAAAGATTGCTCCTTGCTGCATGCCTTCTGAGTACAGACCCAGTGACAGCAGCCCTGCAAGATGCCTCTAACTAATCAAACCACATTGCAAAGTATGTTTTCCAACATTTCAGCAGAATGCATTAAATCCTGTAATTCTTTATTTTCAGCACAGATCAGGAATCAACATACCTTTCTGTTCAAGCAATCCAATAATATGCTGCTGATACTTTAACATATGAAGCTGGCAGTTTAAGGCCTAATGGCCAAAGTTGCAGAAGTGTATCCTTCTTACCCCATCTATCCGGAATCTATCAGAGAGGGTAGAATTTTGCAGTAGTAGCCTTTATGCCCCAGGTCCCTGTGAAATGGTCTCAGGATCCTCAGATTTTTTAAAGGAACTTTGTGAGAGAGTCAGGTATCCTGTAACACCTATCAGGTTTTCTGAGCAGGAAGTAAAGTGTCAGGGGCCAAGCTAGATTCCATGAGGCATCATCTACAATGTCCAGTACAGGAAGGGATAGCCTAAGTTGGCTATAAGTTGAGGCAGGAGTAAGAATTCCCCAAGCTTAGCCTTTTTTGGAGTGCTGAAGGTAATCCTGGCTTTCCCTGTGCCGAAATGCTCCCTAAGAGGTATGCAAGGTTGGGTACCAGAAATAGTCTGGAGTAGAAACCTTGGCCTATCTGTTATGCAGGAGCGTGCTCTACTGCCCTCATAGAGAGCAGTGAAAGGTTTTGCTTTTGAGCCTCTGCCCACTGATTTGGAGGTAGATCTGGGGAACCCTTTGGGTTGGAAGGTGTGGAAGGAAGGAAAATTTGTATCCTTGAGACACAATGTTCAGAACCCAGTGGTCCTTGATAATGGTGGCCCAGGTGCTTAAGGAAAGGGAGAGTTTTCTCCTATGGGTAAGTGAAGGTGGGCAGAGGAGGGGTGGAGGAGGTGAGTCACTGAGTTCTGACCATAAGGCGGTGGCTTAGAACTCCTGGTTTTGAAGTGGAGATATTCCACTGTTTAGATCTCTGCATTCCCTGTTGCTGCTGTCTGGGGGGGCGTCTGTTTCATGGGGCCTAGGCTGGGCCGGTTTACTGGGAGGAGGAAAGGACCAGTGTTTGGAAGGACAATACTAGCTGAACCTGTAAAAAATCCTTAACTATCTGCATAGATTTTGCTTCTCCTTCCATCTTTTTTAGCACCTCTTGTTCGCCTTACTGCCAAATAAATTATCTTTGTGCAAGGGGGCATCAAACAATTTAGATTTGACATGGTCTGGCAGGGGCGGCTCCTTAAGCCATGCATGCCTTCTAATGACAGATCCAGTGACTGCTGCCCTGCAAGAAACTTCTAGGCCAAACCAAAACCACACGCACTCGTGCAAGGTACATTTAGTTACTTGACTTGCAGAATGCATTAATTCTTGTAAAGCTTTAGATTCTGCCCAAGCAGGAAAAAATACATTTTTTGTTTAAGGAGTTCCAAGGTATGTTACTGAGATTTCAGCATATGGAACTGACAATTTAGTGCCCTGATAGCAAGAGTAGCTGAAGTGTATACCTTTTTACCCCATCTATCCATTGCTTGGGAATCCCTGTCTGAGGGGGCAGGAGTCTTAGCAGAGGCTGCTTTAATCCCTTTTGGCCCATCAGAAATGACCTCAGGGTCAGCTGTAGGATTTTTAAAAAGATATTTGTGAGTCGGGGACTAGTACCCGTCTGGTTTTCTGGGAGCTGGAGGAAGGGAGTCAGGATTCAAGCTGGATTTGAGGAAAACATCCAGGACTGGGGGAATGGCCAAGGGTCTGTGCTGTGGAAGATCTACGAATTTCCTGAGTCTCTTAGACTGAGGGTAGTCCTGACTCTCCCATTGGAAATGCTCCCTTAAAGCACGCAGGGTTTCCCCAAAGGAAAATCCTCTGGGGGAGAGGCTGAAGGAATGGAATTTTCTGCAACAGATCCTCATAAGTGGAGAGCGGTTGCATGTCTTCGTATTCAGATGCATCAGATTCATCTGACCTGTTCAGACAAAAAGTACAGTTGTGTACACTTACCATAAATGTAGATGTTTGAGTGTATTCACTGTTGCAGTCATCACATTTGGGTTATCTGCTTGCTTGTAGCCCTCAGTCGGCCTGATTATCAAAGTCTTGGGTCCTGCATCGGTTGCTGTCTCATCTTCCAGGACGTCAGGTAGTCAGGGGTATAAAGCATGCAGCTGACGCCATTACATCAGTTTTCTTCCCCAGATGTCAGGTGCCCCATAATGGGAAGCAATTACATACAAGGTTACACCTCCAACAAAAAATCAAAAACACCAAAAAGCTTTAAGCCTAGTAAACAAGAGTAGAGGTAAAGTCAATAAAAGTCAGGGGCTGGAGGGAGGGTAGGACTGCAACAGTGAATACACTCGAACATCTACATTTAAGTGTATACAACTGTACTATGTTCTTCATGTTTCACTGTTGCAGTCATCACATTGGGTAGATTCCCAAAGCTAAGGATGGGAGGAGGTTATTAGATAGCATTAGGACCAGACTGCAGTGGCAAAGCCAGCTCTGGATTTAGAAAAAATTGACAAGTGGTAATGCTTGGTGAAGGTATGTACAGAACTCCAGGTAGCAGCTTCTAGGATGCCCCTGGTAGGGGCACCTCTGAGAAAGGCTGCAGAGGTGGATGCAGCCCTGGTTGAATGTGGTCTTATCCCTGAGGTGGGTTTTCCATGGTGCTTATAGTAAAAATGAATGCAATGGCCTATCCACTTAGAAATGGTTTGCTTTGAGATCGCCTTCCCCTCTGCCCCTGCAGCAAATGCAACCAGCAGCTGTTCAGATTTCTTGAGAGGTTTAGTCCTGTCCAAGTAAAATCTAAGTCGTCTGTCCAAGGAGTGCAGTATTTGTTCCCCTTTGCTCTGTGGATTAGAAAAGAAGGTTGGCAAATGAATGGACTGATTAAGGGCCACACTGGACACCACCTTGAGCATGAAGGAGTGATTGGTCCTGAAGATCCCTGTCCGCGTGAAAGATGATGAAAAGCTCTACTGCCATGAGGGCCTGTAATTCAGACACCCTTCTTGCTGAAGTGATGGCTAGAAGGAAGGCTGTTTTCCAAGAAAGGAATTTCAACTCTGCATTTGCAGCTGGCTCAAAGGGAGGTAGAGTGAGCTTTTCCAATACAAAGGTAAGGACCCAGGCTGGAGTAGGGGCTCTCCTGGGTGGTCTTAAGCTTTTGCCCCCTCTGAGGAATTGCTTCAGCAGTGGATGAGAGAAGAGGGGTGGTTCTGTATTGTAATGAGCTGAAATGGCTGAGGCATGAATTTTGATGGAGGAAAAGGAAAGGCCCTTGTGAAGCATCTCACTTAAGTATTGAAGAACCTGAGGTAAATTGGGCGCTGCTGTGCCCATCCCTTGAGTTTGGCACCAGGAACAGAGTCTTTTCAATTTTTCAGCATAGGATTTTCTAGTACTAGGCCTCCTTGCCTCCAGAATGACATCCGTCACTTGCTTACTGAGGGATGGTAACGGAGAGATCAGGTAATTAGCCAGGCTGCCAGGTTCAGGGTTTGAAGCTGTGGGTGCAGAATCTGGCCCTCCTGCTGGCACAGCAGGGCAGGGGTCTAAGGCAGGTGCCATGGTGCCAGCAGTGACACACTGCGCAAGAGGGGGTATACCAGTGTTGGCGTGGCCAGTCTGGTGCAATCAGTATTGTCCTTGGTTTGTCCTGTTTGATCTTTAGTAGTACCTTGGAGAGGAAAGGCAAAGGGGGAAAGGCATAAACTGATAGGTTTTTCCAGGTGAAGGACAGGGCATCCACTTTCCAAGCTTGTTTGTGGGGAGTCCTTGTGCAGAATTTGTCCAATTGATAGTTCTGGGGGAAGCAAACAGGTCTATCTCTGGGCTCCTCCATTTGTTTCGCAACATGTTGAAAATCTTTGGTTCCAGTCTCCACTCATGTGGGTCCAAGAGATTTCTGCTTAGATAGTCTGCCAGTGTATTTAGCTTTCCTGGCAAGAATTGAGCCTGTAGGTGCACTTGGTAGCTTAAGGCTGCGTTCCACAGAGCCATGGCTAGTCTGCAGAGAGGGTATGAGTGGGTTCCCCCATGCTTGTTTATGTACCACATAACAGTGGTGTTGTCAGTCTTTACCAATAATTGTCCTGGAAGAATGTGGTCCTTGAAGGCTGTCAGAGCATTCTGTACAACTAATATTTCTTTTTGATTGATATGCAGGTGCATTTGACTTGGGTTCCATTTGCCCTGAATGCACTGCCCTGCCAAGTGAGCCCCCATGCACAGTCTGATATGTCTGTTGTTAGGGTTTGGGCAGCAGGGATAGAGTGAATGGCAGTCCCTTGTTTTGGTGGCAGGTCTCTGCCCACCAAAGGATCTGTAGACAAAGTATGACAGGAATCATTGCTTCTTGATCCTGAGAATGTTGACACCATAGGCGTTTTAGATACCATTGTAGCTTCCTCATATGCAGTCTTGCATATGGAATTAGTAGAATGCAAGAGGCCATGAACCCCAGGGCTTGCAGTATTTTCCTGCAGATAGCTGGGTCTTTGTGGCCAGTAGGTGGAAGTAGGCTGTCAAATGAACTAGTTTCTCTGGCGTGAGGCAGGCCATCTGGAAAGTTGTATTTATACTTGCTCCCAAGAATACAATTTGTTGGCAGGGTACAAGATGTGATTTCTTTTAGTTTATGATGTACCCCAGATAAGTTAGCAATTTCTTTACAAATGCCAGATGATTTAATAGTATGTCCTGGCTTTCTGCCTGAATTAGACAATCATTCAGGTATGGGTATATTTGAATATTTTTTTGCCTGCAAAATGCAATGACTGGAGCTAGGCACTTTGTGAATACCCTGGGTGCTGTAGATAAGCCAAAGGGCAGTGCAGAGAACTGATAGTGCATGTAGCCTGGTCTGAAGTGTAGGTATCTTCTGCAAGATTCCCTTATTGGGATGTGCAGGTAGGCTTCTTTTAAATCCAGTGTTGGCAACCAGGCATCTTTGCTGAGCATGGGAAGCAGCTGATGAAGAGTTAGCATCTTGAATTTTGGTTTTACCAAAAATGTGTTTAGGATAGACAGGTCCAGGATATGACGCCAGGAATAGTCTTTTCTGGGTACCAGGAGTCTTGAGTAGAAACCTTGCCCCCCATTCTTCTTCCGGGACAGGTTGAATAGCCCTAATGCTTAAAAGAGAGAGAACTTGCTTTTGCGCCTCTGCCCACTGATTTGGGGGTAGGTCTGGCCAACCGTTTGGGGTTGGTAAAGAGTGGAAGTGGAATCTGTGTCCTTGGGAAACTATATTTGAAACTCATTTGTCCTGGGTAATGAGTTCCCAATTTTTTGCACACAGGGCAATCTTTCCCCTTAAAGGAACAGTCAGTTGAGCAGGGCTTGGAAGGTTCAAATTTAAGTCATTGAGACAGTTTACCATAGGGGGGAGTCTTACTACTCCCTGCTTTGGAAGTGGGAGCCCCCCACTGCTTAGGCCTGTGAGTACCTTGGGACTGAAGCCCGGGTTTACTGCAGGTTCTGGGTTTGGACTGAAGGCCTGGAAGAGGCAGGAAATGACCAATTCTTAGAGGGCCAATGCCTACTAAATCTGGGAGGCTGTACTTGCAGGAAATCTTTAACAGTTTGCATAGATTTAGCTTTTTCCTCCATCTTTTTAAGTACTACTTCTGCTTTGTTGCCAAACAGGCTGTCTTGGTTTAAGGGAGCATCCAGTAATTTAGCTTTAACATGATCTGGCAAAGATTGCTCCTTAAGCCAAGCATGCCTTCTGAGTACAGACCCAGTGACAGCAGCCCTGCAAGATGCCTCTAACTAATCAAAACCACATTGCAAAGTATGTTTTCCAACTTGTTCAGCAGAATGCATTAAATCCTGTAATTCTTTATTTTCAGCACAGTCAGGAATCAACATAATTTTCTGTTCAAGCAATCCAATAATATGCTGCTGATACTTTAACATATGAAGCTGGCAGTTTAAGGCCCTAATGGCCAAAGTTGCAGAAGTGTATACCTTCTTACCCCATCTATCCGGAATCTATCAGAGAGGGTAGAATTTTTGGCAGTAGTAGCCTTAATGCCCTTAGGTCCCTGTGAAATGGTCTCAGGATCCTCAGTCAGATTTTTAAAAGGAACTTGTGAGAGAGTCAGGTATCCTGTAACACCTATCAGGTTTTCTAGGAGCAGGAAGTAAAGTGTCAGGGGCCAAGCTAGATTCCATGAAGGCATCATCTACAATGTCCAGTACAGGAGGGATAGCTAAAGGCCTATGTTGAGGCAGGAGTAAGAATTCCCCAAGCTTCTTTTTGGAGTGCTGAGTAATCCTGGCTTTCCCAGCGGAAATGCTCCCTAAGAGTATGCAAGGTTTCACCAAAAGAGAAATCCTCTGGAGGGAAAGCAGAGGGAATGGAGTCCTCTGCATAAGAATTCTCATAGGTAGATAAGGGCAAATCCTGGTCATCAGAGAAAATAGAAATTTCAGAATCCTGATCAGAAGGAAAATCAGTCCTAGGTCTCTTAGAGGGGGAAGGATGGCTTCCCATGATTAGAGTAATAAGGTCTTCAGCCATTCTTATTTGTTTTTTAGGTATAGGGACCTGACCATGCGGTCTGGGCATCGGTTTTCTAGGCATGGATCAAGTTTTAGGCCTTGAAGAAGACGGCGTTGGTTTAATATGGAAGTCAGTAGGCCTGAATACACCCTCAGAAGCCAGCGCCTGCACAGCGGATCAGGACCCATCCAAGGTAGAGACATCCGCAGGTTCCACAGTCGAAGAAACGTCTGGTGGCATACCGGACTCCGAATGGGTCTCAGTAGAGGCCTGCGAATCTGAAGTAGTGGGTATCAGGGGCTGCGAAAGCCCCTCACTGAGTACCTGTGAACTGGCGACTAGCTCAGGAGAAGCGTCATCGGCAACTTTAGACCTATACTGTCTGTCTCTGTATCTTTGCGTTTTTTCGGAATGTCAGTAGTCGGGTGGCTTAATATTTGGAAGCGTAAATAAACAGACGAATACTGCGAGGTTTGAATAAGGCACAAAATAGACAGCGAGGTACGTCGTGGTCTGGGCCTAAGCAAGGAATGCAGTACGAATGAAAATCTTTATGAGGTATTTACTTTCTACAAGAAATACAATTATTAACTTTTACTGACATCAATTTAGAACAAGAAGGATCCGCAACAGGGTACTTAGCTTAGTTGAAGACTTCGGATCTGAAACTCGAAAATGAAAATTTCAAGAGTCGGCCGACTGGCACTTGCGAACTGCTTATGCTTCAGGCACTGCGCAGCAAGAAAGACTGATGTAATGGCATCGGCTGCATGCTTTATACTCGTGACTACTTGACGTCATGGAAGATGAGACAGCAACAGATGCAGGACCCAAGACTTTGATAATCAGGCTGACTGAGGGCTACTGCAAGCAGATCACCCAAATGTGATGACTGCAACAGTGAAACATGAAGAAAGTACAGTTGTGTACCTACCATAAATGTAGATGTTAGAGTGTATTCACTGTTGCAGTCATTACACTTGGGTTATCCTGCTGGCAGGCTACCCGCAGTCGGCCTGAATTCCAAACTCTTGGTCCAGCGTCGGTTGCTGTCGCCTCTTCCCTGACGTCAGCACGCCAGGGGTATAAAAGATGCAGCCGACGCCATTTTCTTCAGTTTTTCTTGCCCCAGGTGTCAGGTGCCCCCAAAAGGGTAGGCTAAACAACATTGCTTATAAAAACATGCACTAAAATAAACAATATCTTCATCTACAAGCAAATACACCACATAGGTTGTATAGGATAGAGAAGTACAGATAAGTCCCAGCAAAGAAAGGGGGATGGTGGGTGGGTAACCTGGACTGCAACAGTGAATACACTCGAACATCTACATTTATGGTAGGTACACAACTGTACTATGTTCATCGTGTTTCACTGTTGTAGTCATTACACTTGGGTTGAATCCCAAAGCTGAGGTTGGGTGGCTGGGTCTAAATAGAATTAGGAGTGGCTATAAGGCCCTACAAAACTGCAGTGGCAAAGCCTGCTCCGGATTTAGAGTAAAGAGGCAAGTGGTAGTGCTTAGCAAAAGTGTGCAGTGAAGTCCAAGTTGCAGCCTCCAAAATATCCTTGGTTGGTACTCCTCTGAGGAAAGCTGCTAAGGTGGCTGCTGCCCTGGTAGAATGTGGTCTAATGCCCTTAGGCACCGATTTGCCATGTTGTGAATAGCAGAAACGAATGCAGTGTCCTATCCATTTTGAAATAGTCTGCTTTGAGATGGCCTTTCCTTGTGACCCTGCAGCATATGCCACTAAAAGTTGCTCAGTCTTACTGAAAGCTTTAGTTTTGTCCAAGAAGAAGTGTAGCTGTCTGTCTATGTCCAAAGAATGCAGAAGTCTCTCCCCTTTATTCTGTGGGTTTGGGTAAAAAGTAGGCAAATGAATGGTTTGGTTAACCGCCACACTGGACACTACCTTAGGCATAAATGTTGGGTTTGTCCTTAGAGAAACCCTGTCTGGATGGAAGATGATAAAAGGTTCCACAGCCTTTAATGCCTGTAACTCTGAGACTCTTCTTGCTGAAGTTATTGCTAGGAGCAGAGCTGTTTTCCATAAGAATTTTATCTCAGCTGTATTGGCTGGCTCAAAAGGAGGCAGTGTGATTTTTTCCAAGACAAAACTGAGGTCCCATGCAGGTATTGGTGCTCTCCTTGGAGGTCTTATGTTTTTGGCCCCCCTGAGGAACTGCTTAAGCAATGGATGTGAAAAAATAGATGGGTCTGTATTGTAATGAGCTGAAATGTCAGAGGCATGGATCTTAATTGATGAGAAGGATAGGCCTTTGTCCAGCATCACAGTTAGATATTGTAAAATCTGAGGAATGTTTGGAAAGTACAGTTTTGTACCTACCATAAATGTAGATGTTCGAGGGCTATTACAGCTGCAGTAATTACATATGGGTTTTCAGCCGGCAGGCGGTCCCTCGGTCGGCCGAATTCCAAAGTCTTGGTCCGCCGGTTGTTGTCATACTCTTCTTACGTCAGGAAGGCTGGAGTATAAAAGACACAGCCGACGCCATCTTCTTCAGTCTTTCTTGCCCCAGATGTCAGGTGCCCCCAAAAGGAAGGCAATACATAAATTAGTGTAATACACAAAAGTAAGCAAATAAAACATAGTAGGATAACCCAGTCAGCAGGTATGAATAGGTATTCAAACCCCAAGGTCTTACCAAGAGGGAAGGAGGGTGGAAACCTGTACTGCAGCTGTAATAGCCCTCAAACATCTACATTTATGGTAGGTACAAAACTGTACTATGTTCATCGTGCATTACAGCTGCAGTAATTACATATGGGTAGAATCCCAAAGCTATGTATAGGGTGGTAGGTACTATACGGAACTGGGTTGAGCTAGAACGCCCTGCAAAACTGCAGTGGCAAAGCCTGCTCTTGTTCTGGAGTATAAAGGCAGATGGTAATGCTTTGTGAAGGTATGTACAGAACTCCAAGTGGCTGCCTCCAAGATATCTTTAGTAGGCACTCCTCTGAGGAAGGCTGTAGAGGTGGCTGTGGCCCTAGTGGAGTGTGATCTGATACCAGTAGGTAGCACCTTTCCGTGGTAGGAATAACGGAAGCGTATGCAGTCACCAATCCACTTGGAAATGGTCTGTTTAGTTACAGGTTTCCTTGACCCCCACAGCATAGGAAACTAGGAGTTGATCTGATTTTCTGAATGGCTTGGTTCTGTCCAAGTAGTAACGTAGCTGCCTATGGATATCTAAAGAATGAAGCAGCCTCTCCTTTGTTTTGAGGATTAGAGTAGAAGGTAGGAAGGTGTATGGCCTGGTTTAGGGCTACCCTAGATACTACTTTAGGCATAAAGGAAGGGTTAATGCAGGGAAACCCTGTCCTGATGGAATATGAGGAATGGCTGCACCGCCATGAGGGCCTGTAACTCAGATACCCTACGAGCTGAAGTGATGGCCAGGAGAAAAGCTGTTTTCCAGGACAAATATTGTAATTCTGCTGAAGCAGCTGGTTCAAAGGGAGGCAATGTCAATTTTTCCAGTACATAGTTAAGGTCCCAAGCTGGTACTGGTTGTCTCCTTGGAGGCCTTATGTTCTTAGCCCCTCTGAGGAACTGTCGTAGTAGTGGGTGTGAGAATAAAGGAGGATCCATATTGAATTCTGCAGAGATTGCTGAGGCATGTATCTTGATTGAGGAAAAGGAAAGTCCCTTGCTCAAAAGTTCAGTTAGGTATTGTAAAATCTGAGGCAGGTTTAATTTTCTAGGATCCTGTCCTCGTTCTTCATTCCAACAGCAAAACCGCTTCCATTTTGCGGAGTAAGCTTTTCTTGTAGATGGTCTTCTAGCCTCCAAAATGACATCCTGCACTTCTTTGGAGAGTAGTGCCTGATGTGAAGTTAAGGAATTTTCCATGCAGCTAGACTGAGAGTTTTCAGCTGACTGTGAAGGGTTTTGAAATTGTTCTGCGTCAGCAGTAGAGGTGTTAGAGGCAGGGGCCACGGAGGAGTGTGTGTTAGGCTCCTCAATAGTGGGTACCAATGTTGTCTCGGCCAATCTGGAGCAATCAGTATCATCCTTGGCTTGTCTGTTCTTGCTTTCAAAAGCACCTTGGGCAGCAGAGGTAGTGGTGGGAATGCATAAACTGACCAAGTTGTCCATGTGAATGAGAGGCGTCCACTTTCCAAGCCTTTGGGTGGGAGGTCCTTGAGCAAAACTTTTAATTGATGATTTTGTGGGAGGCAAATAGGTCTATGTCTGGCCTTCCCACGCTTGAACAATCTGCATGAATACGTGGATGTAGCTTCCATTCGTGAGGATCTGTCATATGCCTGCTCAGAGTGTCTGCCAGTGTGTTTTCCATTCCTGGCAGGTACTGAGCCTGGAGTGCTATTTGTCTTTCCAGAGCTAGATTCCAAAGAGTGATGGTTAATCTGCACAAGGGGTATGAATGAGTCCCTCCTTGTTTGTTTATGTACCACATTACCGTGGTGTTGTCTGTTCTTATGAGCAGTTGTCCTGGATGCAGGAATTCTCTGAACGCTGAAATTGCATTTATTACTGCCAGCATTTCTTTTTGATTGATGTGGAGGTGCTTTTCTGTTTTGTGCCATCTGCCCTGAATGCGCCTGTCCTTCATGTGCGCCCCCCAGGCGTAATCTGAGGCGTCTGTGGTTATGACTTGAGTAGCTTGAGGCTTGCAGAATGGGAGGCCTTTGTTTACTTGGCATGCTTGGGCCCACCATATGAATTCCTTTTGTAGACAGGGAATTATTGGAATCTCCACTTCTAGGCTGTGACTGTGTTGAGACCATAGATTTTTTAGGTACCATTGAAGTTTCCTCATGTGCAGCTTTGCACATGGGATTAGAAGAATGCAAGATGCCATGAATCCCAGAGCCTGCAGGATTTTCCTTGCAGTAAGCCTGGTACTTTTGCAAGCATTTTGAAGTAATGAGATAGTTGCCCTTGTTTTTCTGTTGTTAGGTAAGCCATCTGGGTGTTTGTGTCCAAGTTGGCACCCAGGAAGGTAATTTTCTGAGAGGGTGTTAGCTTTGATTTCTCCTTGTTGATGGTGTATCCCAGAGAAAGCAGTAAGCGTGTCACATATGCCAGATGTTTGAGAAGTATGTGTTTGCTGTCCGCTTGGATCAGGCAGTCGTCCAGATAAGGGTAAATTTGTATCCCTTGAAGTCTGCAGTATGCAATCACTGATGCCAGGCACTTGGTGAATACTCTGGGCAGTAGATAAGCCAAAGGGCAATGCAGAGAATTGATAGTGATTTGAACCTGCAAGAAATCTGAGGCATCTTCTGCAACTTTGTCTGATTGGGACATGCAGGTATGCCTCCTTGAGGTCCAATGTTACCAGCCAAAACCCCCTGCCCAGCATGGGAAGGAGTTGCTGTAATGTGAGCATCTTGAATTTTGGTACTAGAAGAAATGTGTTGAGAATGGATAAGTCCAGAATGGGTCTCCAGTCGCTTCCTTTCTTGGCACCAGGAAAAGCCTTGAATAAAAACCTTGTGCTTGTTGGTGCGAGGTACCTATTGTATAGCCCTCATATTTAGGAGCTTTGCGAGTTGTAGTTGTGCCTCTACCCTTTGATTTTGTGGTAGGTTTGGCATGCCTCTCATTTTGGAAGAGTGTGGAAATGAAATTTGTAGCCTCTGTTTATTATGTCCAGAATCCATTTGTCTGTTGTGACAATATGCCAATTGTTTGCAAATAGTGCCAGTTTTCCTCCCAAAGGTGCTGCCAGTTGAATTCTGCTTGGCATGGAAATGAGGGAGTCATTGAGTCTGCTTTCTGTATTGCTGTGCACTGTCGTCACCACTTCTTGGTGTTGGTGATTGCCATTGTCTGCCTCTGTAGGACCCTTGGGGTTGTCCTCTGCCCCTTCCGCGTCTGTATCTGCCTCTTTGGGCTTTGTCAGTGGTTGGAAAGGACCAGTTTTTTGACGGCCAATTCCTGCTGAACCTTGGTGGCTGAACCTGTAAGAAAGCTTTGACAGTTTGCATAGATTTTGCCTTTTCTTCCATTTTACGTAAAATATCCTCCGCATTACCACCAAAAAGAACATCCTTATGTAACGGTGCATCCAGAATTTTGCTTTCACCTGGTCTGGAAGATTTTGTTCCCTTAGCCATGCATGTCTGCGAATGACTGCTCCAGTGGCGGCTGATCTGCTGGAGGCCTCTAGTGCATCATAACCACATTGTAAGGTGTGCTTGCCCACTTGTTCAGCACTATGCATCATATCCTGCAACTCTTTTAAATCTGGTTGTTCAGGTTGTGACATTTTTGTTTTAATTGTGATAACAGAAATTGCTGATATTTAATCATATGAAACTGGCAGTTTAAGGCCCTCATGGCAAGGGTGGCCGAGGTGTAAACCTTCTTACCCCACCTTTCTAGTGATCTAGATTCCCTTTCCGTAGGTAGTGGATTCTTGGCCGTGGAAGCCTTAATTCCTTTAGGACCTTGAGAAATAGTTTCAGGGTCTGCATTATGGCCTTTATAGAGGAACTGATGAGAATTAGGAACTCTGTAATACCTATCCGGCTTAACTGGTGCAGGAGGCAGAGAATCAGGAGTTAGACAGGCCTCCGAGTATACATCATCCAAAACCTCCAAAACAGGAGGAATAGCCAGAGGTCTATGCTGAGGTAACCAGAGGAATTCCCCAAGCCTTTTCTTGGAGTCTGAAAAGTCTTGGCCTTCCCAATGGAAGTGTTCTCTCAAGGAGTGTAAAGTTTCCCCAAAGGAAAAATCCTCGGGGGGGATACAGAAGGAATAGACTGCTCTGCATCCGAATCCTCAAAGGGTGAATAAGATTGTTCTTCAGCATCAGAATGTTCTGATAAAATGGATTCTTGGTCAGAAGGAGGAGAATCCTCCTCTACTCTGGGTCTCTTGTCCGGAGGGGCCTGTGAGCCTCTGATAAGAGTGATCAGGTCTTCAGCCATTTTAAGCATGTGCTTCTTAGGCGTGGGCCCAGGTCTTGGGCCTTGTGAGGCAGGCCTAGGAAGTTGCTTGGCTGATTTGGCTTTTGTATAGGCCTTGATGGAGAATGAAGATGGCCTAAATACACCATGGGTGGATGTAGATCTATCCACATTGGTGGGTTCGACATGAGCAGGGGCTTCGGTTGTAGTTTGGGAAGGGACCGAAGAACCAGCGGTCTCAGGTACAGAAGGCCCCGCCGAGGTAGTGTCGTCGGTAGTCAGGGACTGCAAAGGCGTCTCACTGAGAACCGGCCCACGTGGAGCTTGTTTCGGCGTGGTGTCGGTGGAGACAGCAGTTCTCGACTGACGGTCCTTTTCTTTGCGTTTTCTGGACATAGCGGTAGTCGGAGTATCCGACGACATTTTATAATTAAACGGTTTGTCAAAAAAGTGTTGGGCGAACTCCGCCCGACGCTTGATAGTGCGTTTATTGAAGGTAGCACAAAAGCGGCAGCCTGAGACGTCGTGGTCTGGGCCCAAACAAGGTATGCAAAGGGAATGGAATTCCTTATGCGGTATTTGCTTCCCACAAGAAATACAATTATTAACTTTTTCTGACATCGGTCTGAGGCAAGAAAAAATTCCCCAACGGGGTACTTAGCTTTAATGAAGACTTCGGTTCCAAAATTTTTTCGTAATTCAGGAGCTGGCCGACCGGCACTTGCGAACTGCTTCTGCTTCGGGCACCGCGCGGCAAAAAAGACTGGAGAAGATGGCGTCAGCTGTGTCTTTTATACTCCAGCCTTCCTGACGTAAGAAGAGTACGCGACAACAACAGACGCCGGACCAAGACTTTGGAATTCGGCCGACCGAGGGACCGCCTGCCGGCTGAAAACCCATATGTAATTACTGCAGCTGTAATGCACGATGAACATCAAGAGGGTCAAGGCTTTGAGCCTGGTTCCAGGCGCAGAATCTCTTCCACTTTTCTGAGTAAGCTTTCCTGGTGCTAGGCCTCCTGGCCTCCAAAATTACATCCATAACAGCTTTAGAGAGAGGTGTTGCCTGTTTGACTAAAGTATCTGCCATGCAGCCAGGTTTAGGGTTTTGAGTTGACCGTGCAGAATCTGATTGTTTTGTTGAGTCAGAAGGTGTGGAATTTGGGGTAAAATCCATGGTGGGCCTTGAGCCAAGTTCCTTAAGATAGGGTACCAGTGCTGGTGTGGCCAGTCTGGAGCAATCAGGATCATCTGTGTTTTTTCTTGTCTGGCTTTTAGGAGTACCTTTGAAAGGAGAGGCAGTGGTGGGAAAGCATAAACTTTTAGGTTTTTCCAGCTGAACAGAAGAGCATCCACCTTCCATGCTTGTTTGTGATAAGTCCTTGTGCAGAATTTTTGTAGTTGGCAATTCAGTGGGGAGGCAAAAAGATCTATGTCTGGGCATCCTCATTTTTGCGTTATGCTGAAGATTTGTGTATTCAATTTCCATTCGTGAGGGTCCATGATATTTCTGCTTGGGTCGTCTGCCAGAGTATTTTTCTTTCCTGGCAGGAATTGTGCTTGCAGGTGAACTTGGTACGTTAGAGCTGTGTTCCACAAGGTCATGGCTTGCCTGCATAGAGGATAAGAATGAGTGCCCCCTTGCTTGTTTATGTACCACATTACTGTGGTGTTGTCTGTCTTTAGTAATAGTTATCCTGGATGTAGAAGGTCCTTGAAAGCTGTTAGGGCATTTTGAACAGCCAACATCTCTTTTTCATTGATGTGAAGATGCATCTGGTCTGTAGTCCACTTGCCCTGAATGCATTTTCCTGCCATGTGTGCTCCCCAGGCGTAATCCGAAGCATCTGTTGTTAGAGTTTGCCTGGCTGCGGGTTGGGTGAAAGGCTGACCCTTGTTTAGGTGACATGCCTGTGACCACGATCGAAACTCCTGTTGCAGGCAGGGAATCATTGGTATTACTGCTTCTAAACTGTGAGTGTGTTGAGTCCAAACATTTTTTAGGTACCATTGTAATTTCCTCATATGCAGTCTGGCATATGGTATTAGTAGTATGCAGGATGCCATGAATCCCAGGGCCTGCACAATTTTTCTTGCAGGGAGATGGGATTTTTTTGCCAGTAATTGAAAATAGTTGAACTTGTTTGTCGGGCGTGAGTAAGCCATCTGGGCCGTTGTATTTAAGCTGGCACCCAGGAATGTAATCTGTTGTGAGGGCACTAGTTTTGACTTCTTTTCGTTTACTGTGTACCCTAGAGAAATTAGCAACTTTTTCACAAACGCCAGATGCTGTAGAAGAATGTCCTTTGTCTCTGCTTGTATGAGGCAGCCATCCAGGTATGGATATATTTGAATTCCTTTTTGTCTGCAAAATGACATTACTGGTGCCAGGCACTTTGTGAAGACCCTGGGCACAGTAGATAAGCCAAAGGGCAGTGTAGAGAATTGGTAGTGCATTGTACCCCACTTTGAATCTGAGGTATCTTCTGCAATCTTGTCTGATAGGGACATGCAGGTATGCCTCTGAGGTCCAGAGTAACAAGCCAAGCCTTCTTGCCCAGCATGGGTAGAAGCTGCTGTAATGTCAATATTTTGAATTTCGGAATATCCAGGTAAGTATTCAGAATTGAAAGGTCTAGTATGGGCCTCCAGGCTTTGTCCTTTCTGGGGACCAGGAAGAGTCTTGAGTAAAATCCTTGTCCTTGTTCCTGTTGTGGTACTTTTTGAATAGCTCTCATGTCCATGAGGGCTGAAATTTGTTTTTGTGCCTCTGCCCATTGATTTTGTGGCAGGTCTGGCATTCCCTTTAGCTTTGGTAAAGTATGAAAGTGGAATCTGTAACCTTGAGACAATATTCAGAACCCATTTGTCTTGGGTGATTGTTTGCCAGTTTTGAGAAAAAAGTGCTAGTTTTCCCCCTAAGGGGGCTTCCAAAAGGGATGTGCTTGGAGTACGAAGAGGAAAGTCATTGTGACTGTTTCCTGTAAGGTTGAGACTTATCCTCACCTCCTTTTTGGGGTTGAGGTGCCCCACTGTCGTTGTCTGAGCCTTGGGGTTGAGATCTGCCTCTTGGGCGTCTGTATCTGCCTCTCTGTGGCCTGTCTGACACTGGAAAGGACCAATTCTTTGTTGGCCAATTTCTACTACACCGAGGTGGCTGTACCTGTAAGAAATCCTTGACTGTTTGCATAGATTTAGCTTTATCCTCCATTTTCTTTAACACCTCTTCTGCCTTAACACCAAACAAGGTATCATGCTGTAAAGGAGCATCCAATAATTTTGCCTTAACATGACCAGGTAAATTCTGTTCTTTTAACCAAGCATGTCTTCGAATAACAGAACCTGTAACTGCGGCTCTACAAGAGGCCTCTAAAGAATCAAAACCACATTGCAGAGTATGTTTTCCCACCTGTTCAACTGCATGCAATAAAGCCTGCATTTCTTTACAATCAGGAGCTTCTGAGCTTGCAAGCATTTTCTGTTTTAACTGAGCCATTAAATACTGTTGGTACTTAAGCATGTGAAACTGGGAATTTAAAGCTCTTACTGCTAAAGTTGCAGACGTGTATACTTTCTTCCCCCATCTATCCAAAGCTCTGGAATCTCTGTCAGAGGGTACTGGATTTTTTGCAATGGAAGCCTTAACCCCTTTTGGACCCTGGGAAATAGTTTCTGGATCAGCAGAAGGGTTTTTGTAAAGAAACTTGTGAGAGTCAGGGACTCTATAATACCTATCTGGCTTAGCTGGAGCAGGGGACAAAGAGTCGGGAGATAAGCTGTATTCAGAGAACACATCATCCACAATGTCTAGCACAGGCGGAATAGCCAGGGGCCTGTGCTGAGGTGCAATAAGAGGAAATCCCTGAGCCTTTTCTTGGATTCTGAGTAATCCTGACTTTCTCAATGGAAATGCTCCCTCATGGTAAGTAAAGTTTCCCCAAAAGAATAATCCTCAGGAGGAGAGGCTGAAGGGATAGACTCTTCAGCATCAGAGTCCTCATAGGGGGGTAGAGAGTATCCCTGGTCTGAAGAGGAATCAGAGGAAATGGAAACCTGATCAGAGGAGTCATAGTCTGTATCCTGCCTAGGCCTTTTCTCAGGAGGGGGATGGGAACCCCTGATTAGAGCAATGAGGTCTTCGGCCATTTTAAGCATCTGTTTCTTAGGCATGGAGGACTGTCCAGGAGAATGCTGTACTTGTTTCTTTGTCTTTAATGGTACCTTTGTCTTGGCTGTTGTTTTAATGGTAAGTTGTGAAGGTCTGAAAACACCCTCAGAAGCCGATGCCTGCTCAGCGGCTCCGGACCCATCTGAGGGATTAGTTTCAGTAGGCCCAATACCTTGAGTTTCCAGAGGCCTAGATGTCTCCACTTGGGAGTCGGAAGCGGCCTGTGGCTCTGAGGTAGTGGGTGTCAGGGGCTGCGAAAGCGCCTCACTGAGAACCGGCGACTGGCCTAGAAGAGATTTCATCGTCGGTTTTGGACCTCGGATGCCTTTTTTTATCCTTGTCTTTGCGTTTTCTCGGTACTGAGGTCGTCGGCTGATCCGACGGCATAGTATAATTGAACCTTCGGCCAAAGTAGTGTAAAGCAAAATCAAAACGTCTCTTTATAGTGTGTTTGTTAAATCTAGCACAAAACTGACAGCTAGTGACGTCGTGATCAGGGCCTAGGCATGGAATACATTGAGTGGAAGTCCTTATGAGGTATTTGCTTCCCACAAGAAATACAATTATTAACTTTTTCTGACATTGGTCTGAGGCAAGAAAAAGGTTTCCCCAACATGGTACTTAGCTTTATTGAAGACTTCGGATCTGAAATTCGACTTCGAAAATCTGAGGAGTCGGCCGACCGGCACTTGCGAACTGCTTCTGCTTCGGGCACCGCGCAGCAAGAAAGACTGAAGAAAATGGCGTTGGATGCATATAATATACCCCTGGCACACTGATGTCAGGGAAGAAGCGACAGCAACCGACGCCGGACCAAGACTTTGGAACTCTGGCCGACTGCGGGACCGCCTGACGGCAGGATAACCCAAGTGTGATGACTGCAGCACTGTAACACGATGAACATCTGTAATTTCATATTCCAGAAGATGTAATACTGGGTCCATTTTTTTTTTTTTGCTAAGAAACAGATGCATCTTTTCCCAGGTGTAACCTGGCTATAGGAATCATGGAAGCCACAATCCTAGCATAGGGAGAACTTATCTTGCAGAAGTCTGAGACTGATTTGAGAAGCTCAGGAAAGGTTCTAGATAAATAAACCTCTACCTCATCTTCCATCAGAAATGCCTTTTGAATAGAGGTGCAAAGCAGATGCTGGCTGTGATCCATACCTAGAAAAGAGCAGGGAGAAACAATTCTGGGAAACACAATTCTGGGAAACACAATTCTGGGAAACACAATTCTGGGAAACACAATTCTGGGAAACACAATTCTGGGAAACACAATTCTGGGAAACACAATTCTGGGAAACACAATTCTGGGAAACAGTGGCCAGGAGGATTTTGCAACATTTAATGGGCAGCCCAGGTTGGTCAGAATAGGCAACCCAGGTTAATAACTCTTGACATCTAGATAAAAGCTCTGCAATGATAAGCAAGTTTACTAAATAAGAAACTATGTGAATGACATAACCATGGCAGGGGCAAGATACTTCATGAACATCCTTGATATTGTAGACAATCCATAGGGCAATGCAGAGAACAGATAATGTGATCCGGAAATACAGAAAGTACAGTTGTGTACACTTGCCAAAAATGTAGATGTTCGAGTGTTTTCACTGTTGCAGTCATCACCTGTGGGTTATCCCTGCTGGGGTAGCCCTCGGCTGGCCCGAATACCAGAGTCAATGTTTTTCTGCATCGGCTGCAGTCGCCTGTAGTCTGTCATCAGTACTATAAATCAAGGCAGCCAACGTCATTACATCACTTTTTCTTGCCCTCACCCGTCAGAAGCACAAGGAAATAAGGTAAAGTGGTCCTGGTGGCTAAAAGCCACTATGGGAAGCTCATGTTCCCCTAGGGGGAAGAGGATATAATGGTGGTGGAGGGAGGGAAACCAGGACTGCAACAGTGAATACACTAACATTTACATTTATGGTAAGTGTACACAACTGTACTATGTTCTTCGTGTTTCACTGTTGCAGTCATCACCTGTGGGAGGATTCCCAAAGCTGAGGAGAGGGGTGGAAGTTTAGGTTAGAGCCCTAGGCATTGGTCAGCAAACCCTGCAGAACTGCAAAGGCAAACCCTGCCCTAGACTTAGAAAAAAAGAGGTAGGTGGTAATGCTTTGTAAAGGTATGGACAGAGCTCCAGGTGGCAGCTTCCAAGATGTCCCTGGTGGGGACTCCTCTGAGGAAGGCTGTGGAAGTGGAGGCTGCCCTAGTGGAATGGGTACGAATAGACTTGGGGTGGGGGTTCCCCATGTAGTCTGTAGCACAAATGGATACAGTGGGATATCCATTTGGAAATGTTTTTCTTGGAAATGGGCTTCCCCTCTGCCTCTGGGGCAAAGCTGACAAGAGCTGGTCTGTTTTTCTGAAGGGCTTAGTATGGTCAAGATAGTATCTGAGCTGTCTGTAAATGTCTAGGGAGTGCAGAATTCTTTCCCCCTTGTATTGAGGGTTGGGAAAGAAAGTGGGTAGGTGTATGGCCTGGTTGAGGGTCACATCAGATACCACCTTAGACAAAGGAGGGGACAGTCCTCAGGGAGACCCTGTCTGCATGGAAAATGATGAAGGGTTCAACAGCCATGAGTGCCTGAAGTTCTGAAACCCTTCTGGCAGAGGTGATAGCTATTAGGAAGACAGTCTTCCAGGAAAGGTACTTCAGTTCTGTTGAAGCAGCAGGTTCGAAATGAGGTAAGGTTAGTTTTTCTAAAACATAACTCGGGTTCCAGACTGGCATGGGATGTCTTCTGAGAGATGTGATATTAGAAGCCCCTCTGAGGAATTGTTTAATTGAAGGATGAGAGAAGATGGGTAGGTTTGAATTGTAATGGGCTGAAATGCCTGAGGCATGGATTTTAATAGAAGAGAAGGAGAGGCCCCTATTAACTCGGCTAGGTAATCCAAGATAAGAAGGATGTGAGGTACTGGCCCCTCTGGACTGGCTTCAGGAGCAGAATCTTTTCCATTTCCCTGCATAAGATTTTCTGGTGCTGGGCCTTCTGGCCACTGTGATAATGTCTAGGATCTAAAAGCCATGCTGAAAGATTGAGAGTCTAAGTCTAGGTGCAGTATCTCCCCCCTCACCTGGGTCAAGAGGTCTGAGATCAGGGGAAGCTGCTTGGGGAGCTGTAAGGTCAGGCTGCGCAGTAAGGGGTACCAATGCTGTCTATGCCGATCTGGAGCAATGAGGATGGCCTTTGGTCTGTCCTCCCTTATTTTGATCAGTACCATGGGAATTTGAGGCAGAGGAGGGAATGCGTACACAAAGAGGGAGTTCCAGGGGAAGGTCAAGGCATCCACCTTCCATGCTAGGAGGTGATACTCCCTGGTTCAGAACTTTTGCAGCTGGTGGTTGAAGTGCGAAGCAAACCTCTGGAGTCCACCACTCCTGAGTAATTTGCAGAAAGATTTCCCTGTGGAGCTGCCATTCGTGGGGGTCCAGTAAGTTTCTGCTTAGGTGGTCTGCCAGGGTGTTGTTGAACCCTGGTAGGTATTGGGCAATCAGGTGTAGACCCATGGAGGCGGCTGTGAGCCAGAGGTTCATGGCTAGTCTGCACAGAGGGTAAGACTGGGTCCCCCCATTTGTTGATATATCACATTACTGTGGTGCTGTTTTTATAAGGAGGACCCCTGGCGTGAGATGTGACTTGAAGGATATCAGAGCTTTTTGTACTGCCATAATTTTCTTTCTGACTGATGTGTAAGTGAAGGCGCTGGGCATCCCAAAGACCTTGGGTGCAACTGCCTGCTAGGTGAGCGCCCCAAACAATGTCTGAGGCATCGGTGGTGATGGTCTGGCCAGTAGGGCAGAGCGTGAAGGGAAGACCCTTGTTCTTGGCACAGGCCTCTGCCCACCACAGAAACTCGGCCCTTATACATGGGCTCAGAGGGAGAGAGGTCTCTAGAGACAGAGTGCTGGCTCTAAAGGTTCTTTAGTGAAGCCTGGCCAGAGGAATTAGAAGGATATAAGATGTCACGTATCCCAGGGCTTGCAGGAACTTCCTCGCAGTGAGGTGACTTCTGGAAGCCAGCTGGGTAAAGTAGATAGGCATGAAGCTGTGCTTTTCTGTGGATAGGAAGGCCATCTGGGATGCTGTGTCTAGCAGAGCTCCCAAGAAAATTATCTTCCTGGTGGGGGTTTGCTTTGATTTCTTCTTGTTGATGGTGAAACCTAGAGAAGTTAAGAGGGATTTGACAAAGAGAAGGTCCTGGAGCAGCTTTTCTTTGCACTCTGCCTGAATGAGACAGTCATCTAGGTAAGGGTAAATCTGTATATTTCTTTGTCTGCTAAATGCTACGGCCAGGACTAAGCATTTGGTGAATACTCTGGGTGCAGTAGATAAGCCAAAGAGCAGAGCAGAGAACTGAAAATGGTGTGATCCTGCTCTGAAGTGCAGGAATTTCCTGCATGATTCCCTTATGGGTATGTGGAGGTAGGCATTTTTTAGGTATAGGGTCACTAGCCAGGCACTTTTTGTTAGCATAGGCAGCAGCTGCTACAAAGTGAGCATTCTGAATCTGGGGACCACCAGGGAGGTGTTCAGAATGGATAGATCCAGGATGGGGCACCAAGTGCCCTCTTTTCTGGGAACAAGGAATAGTCTGGAATAAAAGCCTTTGCCTGCTTGATCTGGGAGGACAGGTTCTACTACCCCCTGGGATTTGAGAGTTTGGACCCATTTCAATACCTCTGCCCACTGGTTTGGAGGTAAGTCTGGGTACACTCTTGGAAATGGAAGTGCGCTGAAAAAGAATTTGTATTCCTGAAAAATGATCTTTAAGACAGTACAGTTGTGTACACTTACCATAAATGTAGATGTTCGAGTGTATTCACTGTTGCAGTCTTTACATTTGGGTAATCCTGCTGGCAGGTTGCCCAAAGCCGGCCTGAATTCCAAAGTCATGGGTCCTGCATCGGCTGCTGTCGCCCCCACCCTGACGTCAGGTCGTCAGGGGTATAAAAGAAGCAGCAGATGCCATTTTCTTCAGTTTTTCTTGCCCCAGATGTCAGATGCCCCCCAAAAAGGGTAGCCAAAGTTTATATATATATTCAGAAATACACCAATATAAATTTTTACCTTCATCTAAAAGCAAATACACCACATAGGTAGTACGAATTAGAGAAGGAAAGATAAGATCCAAAAGAAAAAAGGGGGAAGGTGGGTGGGTAACCTAGACTGCAACAGTGAATACACTCGAACATCTACATTTATGGTAAGTGTACACAACTGTACTATGTTCTTCATGCTTCACTGTTGTATTCATTACATTTGGGTAGAGTCCCAAAGCTATGGTTGGGAGGCTGGAACTAGACAGCAGTAGGAACGGCTATGAAGCCCTGCAGAACTGCAGTGGCAAAGCCTGCCCTGGATTTAGAGTAGAGTGGCAGATGACCATGCTTTGTAAAGGTGAGCACTGAACTTCCCTGAGAAAGGCTGCTGAAGTGGCTGCAGCTCTGGTGAAACGAGGCCTAATAGCCTTAGGGATTGGCTTGCCATGGTGTAAGTAGCAGAAATGAATGCAGTGGCCTAACCACTTAGAAACAGTCTGCTTTGAGATAGGCTTTCCTTGTGATCCTGCAGCATATGCCACTAGTAATTGCTCTGTCTTCCTGAAAGCTTTGGTTCTGTCCAAGTAGGTTCTATGTTGTCGGTGTACATCCAAAGAATGCAGAATTCTCTCCCCCTTGTTCTGCGGATTTGGGTAAAAAGGTTGGCAGATGGATGGCTTGGTTAAGAGCCACACTGGACACTACTTTAGGCATAAATGTTGGGTTTGTTCTCAGGGAGAATCTGGATGAAAAATGATTAAAGGTTCCACAGCCATGAGCGCCTGTAGCTCTGAAACTTGTCTTGCAGAAGTAATTGCTAAGAGCAGAGCTGTTTTCCAAGATAGAAACTTCATATCAGCAGTAGCAGCCGGCTCAAAAAGAGGCAGGGTGAGCTTTTCCAAGACATAGTTGAGGTCCCATGCAGGTATTGGTAGTCTCCTTGGGGGCCTTAAATTTTTGGCTCCTCTGAGGTACTGCTTTAATAAAAGGTGAGAAAAAAGTGTTGGCTCTGTATTGTAATGAGCCAAAATGGCAGAGGCATGAATTTTAATTGATGAAAAAGATAGGCCTTTGTCCAAAATCTCAGTCAAGTACTGAGAAATCTGAGGAATATTTGGTACTGCTGTACCATTTCCTTGTGCCTGGTTCCAGGCACAGAATCTCTTCCATTTTCCAGCATAAGACTTTCTAGTACTAGGCCTTCTGGCTTCCAGAATGACATCCATCACAGCTTTACTGAGAGGTGTTTTTTTTTTTTTTTTTTTTTTTTGGTATGACTACATTATCCGCCATGCTGCCAAGTTTAATGTCCTGAGTTGGCTGTGCATGATCTGATTATTTTGCTGGGACAGTAGTCGAGGTATTTAAGGTAAGGTCCAAGCTGGGTATAGAGATAAGTTTCTTAGTATTGGGTACCAGTACTGGCGTGGCCAGTCTGGGGCAATCAGTATCATCTTTGGCTTCTCCGGTCTGACCTTTAGGAGCACCTTGGGGAGGAGAGGCAGTGGAGGAAAGGCATATACCGATAGGTTTTTCCAGCTGAAAGATAGGGCGTCCACTTTCCATGCTTGCCTGTGATAAGTCCTTGTGCAGAATCTTTTTAGTTGGTAACTGAGAGGGAAGGCAAATAGATCTATGTCTGGGCATCCCCATTTCCTTGTTATCATGCTGAAGACTTGTGGCTCCAGCTTCCACTCGTGGGGATCCATGAGGTTTCTGCTTAGTTCGTCTGCCAGAGTATTTTCCTTTCCTGGCAGGAATTGTGCCTGCAGATGTACTTGGTAAGTCAAAGCTGTGTCCCACAAAGTCATGGCTAGTCTGCAAAGGGGGTAAGAATGTGTGCCCCCCTGCTTGTTTATATACCACATGACCGTGGTGTTGTCTGTCTTTAACAGTAGTTGTCCCAGATGAAGTAGGCCCTTGAAGGCTGTCAGGGCATTTTGAACAGCTAACATCTCTCTTTGATTGATATGTAGATGCATTTGGTTTGAGGACCATGTTCCTTGAATGCATCTTCCTGCCATGTGGGCTCCCCCCAGGCATAGTCTGATGCATCCATTGTTAGTGTCTGACTGGCTGGAGGTAATGTGAATGGGCTGTCACTTGTTCTGGTGACAAGCCTTTGCCCACCATCGAAACTCCTGTTGCAGGCAGGGAATGAGAGTAATGACTTGTTTCCAGGCTGTGGCAATGTTGAGTCCAAACACTTTTCAGGTACCACTGAAGTTTCCTCATATGCAGTCTTGCATATGGAATTAGTAGGATGCAGGATGCCATGAAGCCCAAAGCCTGCAGAATTTTTCTTGCAGATAACTGGGTCTTTGTTGCTAACATTTTGAAATAGGTAGTCAGTTGCCTTTGTTTGTCTGACGTAAGATAAGCCATTTGGGCAGTTGTATTCAAGCTTGCACCCAGGAATATTATCTCTTGTGAGGGTACTAGTTTTGATTTCTTTTTGCTGACTGTGTACCCTAGGCATGTTAGAAGTCTTTTCACAAATGCCAGATGTTGAAGAAGAATGTCCTTGTTCTCTGCTTGAATACGACAGTCGTCCAAGTAAGGATATATTTGTATTCCTCTGTCTGCAGAATGCAATTACTGGTGCCAGGCACTCTGTAAAGACCCTGTGTGCAGTAGATAAGCCAAAGAGCAGTGCAGAGAATTGATAATGCATTGAACCAGCCTTGAATCTTAGGTATCTTCTGCATGATTGTCTGATTGGAACATGCAGGTATGCCTCTTTTAGGTCTAAAGTCACAAGCCGAGCTTTCTTGCCCAGCATGGGCAGAAGCTGCTGCAAAGTCAACATTTTGAATGTTGGAATATCCAGGAAAGTGTTCAGGATAAGTCCAGTATCGGCCTCCAGGCCTTGTCCTTTCTGGGTACCAAGAACAGTCTTGAGTAAAATCCTTGTCCCTGCTCTTGCTCTGGTACTTGTTGAATGGCCCCCATGTCCATGAGGGATGAGACTTGTTTTTGTGCCTCTGCCCATTGATTTTTTGGCAGATCTGGCCAGCCGTTTGTCTTTGGCAGAGTATGGAAATGGAACTTGTAGCCTTGTGACACTATGTTTAGAACCCACTTGTCCTGGGTTATGATGTGCCAATTTTGAGCAAAAAGTGCTAATTTTCCCCTTAAGGGTGCTGCCAGAAGGTAAGTGCTTGGCGCAGGCAGGGGGAAGTCATTGGGACTGTTTTCTGTATGTTTGTGATCTATCGTCTCCAGCTTTGGAGGTAGAAGCACCCCATTGCTTGGGCCTATAAGAACCTTGCGCCTGGGATCTCCCCTAGGGCATCTGGATCTGCCCCTTTGAGGTCTGTCTGACACAGGAAAGGACCAATTTTTTGTAGGCCAGTGTCTACTAAACCTAGGTGGCTGTACTTGCAAAAAATCTTTGACAGTTTGCATAGATTTAGCTTTGTCCTCCATTTTCTTAACATCTCTTCTGCCTTAACACTAAACAAAGTATGCTGTAAAGGTGCATCTAGTAATTTAACTTTAACATGATCAGGCAGATTTTGTTCCTTTAACCAAGCATGCCTCCTAACTACAGGACCCGTAACTGCGGGCCTGCAGGAGGCCTCCAAAGAATCAAAACCACATTGCAAAGTATGTTTTCCAATTTGTTTTGCTGCATACAATAAATCCTGCATTTCCTTGTTTTCTGCACATTCAGAATTTAACAACATTTTCTGTTTAAGCAATCCCATGACATGTTGCTGATACTTAAGCATATGAAATTGACAGTTTAAGGCCCTTATAGCCAAAGTTGCAGATGTGTAAACCTTTTTTCCCCCCATCTATCCAGTGCCCTTGAATCTGTCAGAGGGGGTTGGGTTTTTGCAGTGGAAGCCTTAACTCTCTTTGGACCTTGTGAAATAGTTTCTGGGTCAGCAAACAGGGTTTTTAAAGAAATTTGTGCGAGTCAGGAACCCTGTAATATCTGTCAGGCTTAACAGGAGCTGGGGGTAAGGAGTCAGGGGTCAGACTAGACTCCGAAAATACATCTAGAATGCTAACAGGTGGAATGGCTAGAGGCCTGTGATGAGGTAGCAAAAGAAAATCCCAGAGCCTCTTTTTAGATTCAGAAAAATCTTGGCTCTCCCAGTGGAAATGCTCCCTCATGGTATGCAAGGTTTCCCCAAAAGAATAGCCCTCAGGAGGAGATGCTGAAGGAATAGATTCTTCAGTATCAGAATCCTCATTGGGGGGGGGAGAGAATATTCCTGATCAGAAGAGGAATCAGAAGAAATAGAAACCTTATCTGAAGATTCATAGTCAGTGTCTTGCCTAGGCCTCTTATCAGGCAGGGGATGAGAACCTCTGATCAAGGTAATCAAGTCTTCGGCCATTTTGAGCATTTGTTTTTTGGGCTTAGAGGCCTGTCCACGTGGATCTTGAGTTTGTTTCCTTGCTTTAGAAGGTGCTTTAGTCTTTGCCTTTGAAGTTGAAGTCATTTTAATGTATGTTTAGGTCTGAATACACCCTCAGAAGCTGGTGCCTGCTCAGCGGCTCCGGACCCATCTGAGGGATTAGCGTCCGAGGCTCCAATACCTTGAGTATCCAGCGGCATGGCCAACTCTACGTGGGAGTCGGTAGCGGCCTGCGACTCTAAAGTAGCGGGCATCAGGGGCTGCAAAAGCGCCTCACTGAGAACTGGCGAACCGGCGACTGGCTTAGGAGAAGCTTTGTCGGTTTTGGCCCTCGGTTGTTTTTCTCTATCCTTTTCTTTGCGTTTTTTGTAAACTCCGGTAGTCGGATGGCTATCCGACGACATTTCAGGATAATTAAATCGGCGTCCAAAAAAGTTTAAAGCAAAATCATACCGACGCTTAATAGTGCGTTGGTTAAATCTAGCACAAAACCAACGAGTAACGTTGTGATCAGGGCCTAGGCAAGGAATACTGTAAGAATGAAAATCCTTATGAGGTATTTGCTTTCCACAAGAAATACAATTTCTAACTTTTTCTGACATCGGTCTGGAGCAAGAAAAAGGTTTCCCCAACGGGGTACTTAGCTTTATTGAAGACTTTGGATCTGAAACTGAAACACGAAAATCTCAGGAGTCTGCTGACCGGCACTTGCGAACCGCTTCTGCTTTGGGCACCGTGCGGCAAGAAACACTGAAGAAAATGGCGTTGGCTGCTTCTTTTATACCCCTGACGACCTGACGTCAGGGAGGGGACGACAGCAGCCGAAGCAGGACCCAAGACTTTGGAATTCACACCAGCTGAGGGCAACCTGCCAGCAGGATTACCCAAATGTAATGACTGCAACAGTGAAACATGAAGAACATCCATTGGTCCTTTGTTGAGGACGCAGTGGTACAGCAGTCAGTGCTGTCGCCTCACAGCAAGAGGTTCTCCCGTTCCATTCTTGGCTGGAGCGCCTTCTGGGTGGAGTCTGCATGTTGTCCCCGTGGTTGTGTGACATTTAAAGACATGCAGGTAGGTGCATGCGTGAATGGGTGTGCCTTCTTTGAAGGATGGGCTGGCAACTAGGTACCGTAAAAATCCACTGCCAATCATTAGAGGACAGAAGCTCCGCTGTGGCAACCGCTAACCAGGAAAAGGCAAAAGACTTAGTAGCAGGTCCTTTGTTACAGAAAGCCAATTTTCTTTAAAGAGGGAGAGCCTTTCTACTAGTTTTGGTGAGTGAAGGGAGGGCAGAGGGGGGAGGGGGAGTCGTCATGAATTTTTGCCATACAAGGGTGGCTTAGAACTCCCTGCCTTTGGGGCGGAAGTGGTCCACTGTTTACTTCTCTGTTGGCCCTGGAATAGGGGCCTGGATGGTCTGATCCTGCGGGGCTTACTTTGGCCCTGTCTGCTAGGTGCAGGGAAGGACCATTGCTTAGAGGGAAAGTTCCAGCTGAACCTGGGAGGTTGAACCTGAAAGAAAACGATTACTGTTTGCATAGAGTTTGCTCGGTCTTCCATCTTTTTAAGCACCTCCTCTGCTTTTACTCCAAACAAGTGCTCCTTGTCCAGGGGTGCATCAATAAGTTTAGACTTGACGTGATCAAGGAGAGGTTGTTCCTTCAGCCATGCAAGTCACCTAATGACAGAGCCTGTCACTGCTGCCCTGCTAGAGGCTTCTAGGGCGTCATAGCCGCAGTGTAACGAGTGTTTGGCCACTAGACAAGCAGAGTGCAGTAAATCTGCTAACTCTTTTGAATTGGCACATTCAGGAAAGGTAGAAATCTTTTGTTTTAATAGTTCCAAAGTGTGTTGCTGATATTTTAACATATGGAACTGACAATTTAGTGCTCTGATAGCTAAGGTTGCAGAGGTGTATACTTTTTTACCCCATCTGTCCAGAGCTCTGCAGTCCTTGTCAGAAGGAAGAGGATTCTTGGCAGAACTAGTCTTAGCACCTTTAGGTCCCTGTGTAATGATCTCTGGGTCTGCAGCAGGATTTCTGTACAGGTATTTGTGAGAATCCGGTACTCTAATAACTGTCAGGGTTACTGGGAGCAGGTGAGAGGGTGTGATGGGCTAAGCTGGATTCATGGAAAACATCATCCACCACTTCTAAAATAGGGGGGATGGCCAGGGGTCTGTGCTGGGGCAGGTCCAGAAACTCTCCAAAGTCTCTTCTTAGACGGGGGAAGTCCTGAGATTCCCACTGGAAATGTTCCCCAAGGGTGTGAAGGGTTTCCCCAAAGGAAAGGTCCGAGGTTGCTGTTCCTCTTAAAAATCTGAATAGTCAGATTCCTCAGAATCCTGTTCTTTCAATTTCTGGAGAAGGGTGCCTTTTACTTTTTGAAGTTGTGGCCTGACTACCCCGGATAAGGGATATGAGATCCTCCACCATTTTAAGCATTTCTGCTTGGGGTGATGCAGCAGGAGCAAGATGGTGGGTAGAAGCAGATTTTCTAGTGGTGTCCTGGCTTCTAGGCCTGAGAGAATTAGTCGGTTTGAGAGAAACGATAGCTGGATGAGAAGATGTCAGTTTTTGTCTAGATTCGGTAGTGTGAAAGGCCTCCTTGGAAGCTGGTGCCTGCATTGCGGCTCAGGACCCAATCGAGGCAAAGACAGCCAAAGCTCGGAAGATTAAGAAGATTTCTTCGGCATTCCGGACTCCGAAAGGGTCTCGGTAAAGGCCTGCATAGGTATCAAATCGGGCATCAGGGGCTGCGAAAGTGCCTCACTGAATTCCGGAGAACTGACTACTTGCTTAGCAATAGCATCATTGGAAGACTTGGCCTTGTGTGGTCTGTCTCTATCAGGTCTATATCACCACATTGAATGGTGATAAGTTCGAACTCCCTTTGTCCGAACCGAAAAGTCCAAAAGCTCTAAACCGGGTATTTACGGAATATCGATTTTTTTTCCCAGGGGAAAAAAAAATCGGTGGGCCGTCTTCAGGGCTTTGCTATTTCCTCCACTGTAGTGCGATCTCAGAATTTGTTTTAAAGTTGTGATTTTTTTTATTCCCCCACGGAGCAGCGATTTTTTCCCCTGGGGGAGGGGGAAATTGCTGTTCCGCGAGTTTGCTATTTAGGGTTTTCTGAGTTTTACGTTCGAACAAAGGGCGTTCGAACTTATCACCATTCAATGTGGTGATATAGACCAGTCTCTATCTTTATCTCTGTGTTTTTTCGGAATGTCCACGGATTGTTGGCTGATGGACGCCATATTGGAATGTGAAGACAGAACACAAAAATAACTGTCTACAATAAGAGCTCTATGGGGAATGGTTCTCGCATTAAAGAGAGCACAGAACTGGCCGTAGTCTGGGCCTAAACAAGTGACGCAGTAAGAATGGAAGTCTCAGTGTGGGATCTGCTTTCCACAGGCGAGACAACTGTTTCAGACATCAGTTAGTGCAAGAAAAAAGGGTCCCCAACGAGGTACTTTGCTTTAGATGTTTTCAGCTGAATTCAAACTCTGGTAGCGACTGACCGGCACTCGTGCAAACTGCTTCTGCTACGGGCCGTGAAGCAATGACGTCGGCTGCCTTGCTTTATAGCACTGACGACCTGGCATCAGACTACAGGCGACTGCAGCCAATGCAGAAAAACAATGACTCTGGTATTCGGGCCGGCCGAGGGCTACCACAGCAGGGTTAACCCACAGGTGATGACTGCAACAGTGAAACACGAAGAACATCCTTAGAAACTTCCTGAAGCCTTCAGCTATGAGAATGTGACAATAAGCATCTTTTAAGTTCAGTGTTACCATGCAACACATCAGAAGAATGAATAAACCTAAGGTCATTGAATTTCGGAGCTTTTGCATACAGGTTTAGGAATGAAAGATCTAGTACTGGTCTCCAAGAGGCCTCTTTTCTTTGGTACAAGAATCATTCTGGAACGGACGCCTTTGTCCCCTTTGACTTACAGGTACTGGTTCTATGATTTCTTGGCACTGTAAAGACTGAAGAGTCTGAAGAAAACATTCATTAGGTTAAGAGGATGGGAAGGAATTCCCCTGAGAGGAGGTATATCCAAAGCCATCTGCAACCCTCCTGCACCAGTTTTAACATCCAAGAGTCAGACAATCTTTTGCCAAAGGGGGACAATGTATGGGACAGGTTTCTGAAACATGCTGGTATAGGCATTCTGTACTGTTAGTTTGTCATTTTTCCTGAAAGGACCCCCGTTTCATATTGTTACTGCCCTCCAGCCATCGGTTTTGCTCCTTGTTTGCCAGAATACATGCTTGGCTTTGCTTATGTTTTCTATACGAAAGAGGGAAACGTAGAAGATCTGTATTTGGGAACATGACAAATGTTAGACACTCTTGAGTCAATGCAATCACTACTTTGTTCTTTCATCAAACTGTTTAAGACCCTGGGTAGCAGAGGAGCTAAACACCCCCCAGATCTAAGGCAGAAGCTACAATTTCAGACTATCTTATCAACAAACTTTTGGTTACGTACTTGGGCATTTCTTCTCAACACTAGCGGTAACCACCAACACAGTATTTGCACAATCTTATACACTCTTCAAAGCATGTTTGGATGCCTGGGATAAGACATCTTTCTTCTGTAGGAAGTGTAGCAGAAAATTCCCTCAGGGTTATCCATTGAGCAAAAGCATAGACCTCGACAAGTATGCCTGAAACTCTGAATTTTGAAAACTAAACTTATAGAAAACATTCTCTTATCTAGGCAGTCCATCGCTTTGATTTCCTTGTCACTTGGTGAAGGGTTGTGCTCAGGCTCAACGTTAGTCACCAGATGAATCAATGGATATAGTTGCCAAGTCTGATGTAAGGTGACAGAAATTAAATTACCCGAGGCACTTAAAACGGCAGAAAATGTGTAAAGGTACTGATGGTTGGGTACCAGGATAATTACAGACTGCATTTAAACATCTTCCAGGGCTGGCAGCATAGAAGGGAAAGGAATGAGGACTATCTATTTGTAATGCATTGCAATATCTTCTGAGTTCAGGGAGGGCAATCTATTTGTCCCCATAAAAATACCTCTTTTCATTCTAGCTATGGACTGATTAAAAGAAAAGAAAATTCCTCCACAAGCAGGTAACAGTTAATATTTTCCTCATAGTCAGACAGTTGGGATTGTGCATTTGTTGGATAAGCCCCATCTAGGTTATGATCAAAATCACCAGACCCAGTTTCCTCAGTAGTTTCTACAGGGGATGCTCTCCTGCTTCTGGATACCTGTATCCCTAGCCTATAACACATACCTTGTCAAGGTAAGAAAAAATCACCTTTCTTAGTTGTAATTACTTCTTGAGATAAGCAATGTTTATTTTTTTGTAAGTCTCTGTGGCAAGAGGTTTATTTATTTATTTTTTTTACAAGTAGAAGAATGGAAACAGCGGGATAAGAAAAAGTATCCAAGCTGTAGCTGAGGAGGAGATGCCAAAAGCTGTAAAGCATTGCTGGAATGAGAAGGTCTGAAGGCAAGTTGTCACACAGTGTTCACAAGCAGCACACACACACTCGCTTCTAATCCAAGTCCCTTTACAAAATAAAGCACAAGCAGCATACAAATGCTCTGTCAGCAGTTTACTAAATACCCTGACAGAAAAAGAATCAAAATGTTAAGTAGGTTATCACAATCCCTGCCCATAAGTAAACATTTTGGTCACAAAACAAAACTTAATTAGCAGTACATATTTTTTTCACAAAAGACCCAATTGGTTAGCCAACATAATATAAGGCACTTCTGTCATGGCAAGCTTACCATGAAAAATGCTACCTTCTTACAAAAATAGACACACCTTTTTATATTCTGTTGTAATGGCAACTTAATATAGATATATTCTGGACATGCTGGACATGTACGGCATTCCCACCCTGAAGAGAAGCCATGTAGCCATCCCAGAATTCAATGCAAATTGGCAGACTTGCACAATTTAATGCCCTTGCATGCCTTCTGCCGATGTCTACCAACATACAAAGAAGTCTCTTGCACAGTGGCACTTTCAATGCAGTTTTGGACAACAAATCTATGTAGTGACAAAGTGTACTAATTTTCAGTGCAGTGGGAATGGGGCAACTGCACAATTTCTAGACCTCAATTCACATTTCACACAGGAAAAAAGAAAATTTTGCCAGGAACATTTCAAATACTTGAAAGCATCACTTTCACATACAATTACATAAGTGTCAGTTGCCGTTTTCAAGGAAGTAAAAGATATTTATGATTTTATGTATTCGATCACCTAAGAAAAGGGAAAGTGTGCATGCCAAGTACCAACTCTAAACACGTACACAGTACATGATATGTTATCATAAGAAGATAACTTGAAAGTCAACATATGGGCTGTATATGCCTGCAAATTTCCTTCTGCTTCATAATTATTAGTTTAATTGTCTTACACAGACTAATCAGCAAAACATGCCCTTTCTAAAAGAACACGTCTCGGTTGACAAGTTTAAGAAGCTATAACTGTCATTTCACATACAACTAAACCCCCCCCCCACACCCATACACTCCTCAACTGTATAAATGTTATCAAATGACAGTACTGGTCAGACACATTGACAAAGAATGCCTCCCTAACCACAAAGAAACGACAGTCAATCTGTGTACACATCTGCTATATGACTATGAACAGAGTGAAAAATGAGGACGGCAGTTAATGAACTTTTGACTTTCACATGAGCACACTGCCATTCTAACACAAGCAATCTTAAATGAGTTTGGTAGCGGTTGCTTGAATGCAAGTAGCACTGCATTTACTTAATCTGCTTCCTTCCAAATACATCCAAGCTGTGCAAACCTCTGTTTGGCTGTGATCAAAGAAAATAAGAAGTTATGTACTCACCATAATGTTCCATGTTTGCTCTCCATCTTGCCTTTATTCATTGCTGGTTGGGTTCAGAACCAAAAATTGGTTCCGACTCGGCCTATACAAAAGCTCGAGAGCTTCCGCTGGCTAGCGGCTACACCCTACTCTCATCATGCTCAGGGAAGATTACTCGGATCTTGTTTGCAGATACTACAGTGATTACCTCTAAATATATAACTATATACAAAAAGAGACCAAGAAGAGATTCAGAGAACAACAATTCCAATTTACAAGAAACCACTTGATCCTCCAGGAGCGAAGGTGGGGGGAGGAGGGTGGGACACAAGAATGAAGGAGAGATGGACAACAAACATGGAACGTTATGGTGAGTACATAATGTCTTAATTTTATGTTGTCCTATCTTGCCTTCATTCATTGCTGGTTGGGACAGCGTCCCTAGCACCTTCTTTCTTGGGTGGCTCAAGAGACAATGCTCTTCAGAACAGTGGACCCAAAAGAGGCCCTTGTTCCTGGAGGTCAAATCGACTTTATGAGTGATAAAGGTATGAAGCTTTACCCATGTTGCTGCTTTGCTGCTGCACAAACTGAATCAATGGGTAGCCTTGCCTGAAAGGCCGATGAGGTTGCTATAGCTCTTGTGGAGTGACCTTTCATTTTCCCTGGAAGTTCTCTATTCTGAGATCTGTATGTGAAAGTTATACAAGTCAGTACGCCACTTGGAAAGTGTGACCTTCGATATGGGGGCACCCTTCTTTTTATCTGAAAAAGATGCAAACAGCTAGTCTGATTTCCTGAACTCTTGTTCTGTTGAGATAGAACCGTAGCTGTGTACGTCTAATTGGTGCAATTTGTACTCTGACTTGTTACCATAGTTTGGGAAAAAGACAAGTAAGTCAATGGATTGACTTAAATTCACTTCTGTACATACTTTTAGGAGAAATGAAGGGTTAGTTTGCAAGGAAACTCATATTTGTGAAGTCAGGTAAGGGGGACATATTAACAATGCTTGAAATTCTGATACCTGTTTAGCAGACATGATGGATACCAAGAAGGTTGTCTTCCACTTTCAAAACTTTAGTTCACAAGTTGATGATGGTTCAAAGGGGGAAAGGATCAAGGTGGACAAAACAAAGTTTAGGTACCATGGCACTGGTGGCTCTTTTACATGAGGTCTTAGTAAAAAGGTGCCTTTCAAGAAGGCTTTGCAAAGCATGTGGGACATGATTTTTAGTCCCATTTCACCAATGTGACAGTTTGATATAGCAGCTGCAGCAGCACCTTCATCAAAAAGCTTAGCTAGAAAGATACAGCTGTTATAGGGGCAATAAAAGGATCAATATGGTTGGTGAAAGCCCAACGGGAACATTTTTTCATTTGCTAGAATATAGTTTTCTGGCTGAAGACTTATGAGACAGGATCAAAATATGTTTCACTGCAGGGGAAATATCAGGAAGCTTGGCTGTGTGTGGAACTGGAACAGCCAAGCTGTCAATTTGAGGGTTTGAACTGATTGATGGATGGAGTGTCCCTGACGGATGAGTCTGGAGGTCTGGAACATGGTCCAGAAGCCATGGCTCCTTCTGGAGATGGGGCCATAGGAAGGGGAACCAAATCTGACAGGGCCAATATGGGGTGATGAGCATCAAACTGCTTCTCAACATGCTGGCTTTCTGAAGGATATTGGGGGTCAAGGGAAACAGGGGAAAGGAGTAGAGAAGACCCGTGGGCCAATCATGTACAAGTGCATCCCTTGGTGATCCCCCCGGAGGGGGGAATCAGGGCAAAGTAGATGTTGCATTTGGCATTCATGGACGTGGCAAAGAGGCCACAGCAAGGCTGGGCCCACTTGCGCAAAACCTCCTCCGCAACTTCCTGTTTTAGGGACCACTTGTGAGGCATCAGAATAGCTCTGATGAGTTTATCCGCTATCACGGTGGACTTCCCCAGGACGTGTGTTGCTGTCAGGAAATGTAGGAAAGCGACTGCCCATTGCCATACTCTCTGTGCCTCTCACCATAGGGAGTAGGATTTGGTTCCTCCTTGTTTGTTTATGGACCACACCACCAACATGTAGTCTGTTTGAATTGAAATTGTTCCTAGTGGAAGGGAGTCCTGGAATGCCTGCAACACCAAAAGCACCGCTCTCATCTCTAGGACATTAATATGCAAGTGGTTCTTATTTTCCTGCTAAACACCTTGGACAGTCTTCCCCAGAGAATACCCCCCCATTTGGGAAGCATCCATGGTCACTGTGGCTACTAGTTGAGGAAAGAACAACTGTCGGCCTAAAGTTAGTTGAGTGGAGTGAAGCCACCAGCGCTGGTCCTTCTTGCAGGATTCTGTTATAATTCTGTGAGACACAGGCAGCTTCCTGCATGGACCACTGGATGAACAGTAGCCTCTGAAGAATCCTCATGTGCAAACGAGCTAAAGATATCGAAGTTATTGGCGGTGCCATGGTACCCAAAACTTTCTAAACAACCTTCGCTTGTACTCTTTTCTTGGTTAAGAGGTTTTTGACTTGATGACATAAGGTTTGAAAATCCTCTCGGGGGGGGGGGAGTTTGGCCAATATTTGTCTTGTAAGTCTGCCCCTATAAATGCGATATGCTGTGATGGCAACAAGGCAGATTTTTCGAAGTTTATCGTGATGCCTAGCTGAAAGCAAAAATGAATGGTGGGGTCTCTCGCTCTTGTTAGTTAGATGCTTAGTGGTGGTGGTTAGGACCCAATCATCTAAGTATGGAAGCACCCGGAAACCTAGATGCCTCAAGTGAGCTGTAACTACTGCCATGCATCTGGTGAACACTTGGGGGGGGCTGCAGTGAGACCAAAGAGCAGAGCTCAAAAAGTACAGTTTTGTACCTACCATAAATGTAGATGTTCGAGTGCTAATACAGCTGCAGTAATCACAGATGGGGTTCTTCGTCAGCGGTCCCTCGGTCGGCCGAATTCCAAAGTCTTGGTCCGGCGTCGGTTGTCATCGTTTTCTCTTCTGACGTCAGTGAGGCCAGAGTATATAAGACACAGCCGACGCCATGTTCTTCAGTCTTTCTTGCCCCAGATGTCAGGTGCCCCCCAAAGGAAGGCAATACATAAATTATGCTTATATGCGTATACATGCAATGCAATATAATCCAAAAACAGTGGTTGCCAGCAAATAAACCATAGAAGGATAACCCAGTCAGGTTGTATGAAGAGGTTGTTAGGCCCCAAGCCTTTACCAAGTGGGGAAGGAGGGAGGGAAAAGTACAGTTTTGTACCTACCATAAATGTAGATGTTCGAGGGCTATTACAGCTGCAGTAGTTACATATGGGTTTTCAGCCGGCAGGCGGTCCCTCGGTCGGCCGAATTCCAAAGTCTTGGTCCGGCGTCGGTTGTTGTCGCGTACTCTTCTGACGCCAGGAAGGCTAGAGTATAAAAGACACAGCCGACGCCATCTTCTTCAGTCTTTCTTGCCCCAGATGTCAGGTGCCCCCAAAAGGAAGGCAATACATAATTTAGTGTAATACACAAAAGTAAGCAAATAAAACATAGCAGGATAACCCAGTCAGCAGGTATGAATAGTTATTCAAACCCCAAGGTGTTACCAAGAGGGGAAGGAGGGTGGGAAACCTGTACTGCAGCTGTAATAGCCCTCGAACATCTACATTTATGGTAGGTACAAAACTGTACTATGTTCATCGTGCATTACAGCTGCAGTAGTTACATATGGGTAGAATCCCAAAGCTATGTCTAGGGTGGTAGGTACTATACGGAACTGGGTTGAGCTAGAATGCCCTGCAAAACTGCAGTGGCAAAGCCTGCTCTGGTTCTGGAGTATAAAGGCAGATGGTAATGTTTTGTGAAGGTATGTACAGAACTCCAAGTGGCTGCCTCCAAGATATCTTTAGTAGGCACTCCTCTGAGGAAGGCTGTAGAGGTGGCTGTGGCCCTAGTGGAGTGTGATCTGATACCAGTAGGCACGAGCTTTCCATGATGGGAATAACAAAAGCGTATGCAGTGACCAATCCACTTGGAAATGGTCTGTTTAGTTATAGGTTTCCCTTGACCCCCCACAGCATAGGAAACTAAGAGTTGATCTGATTTTCTGAATGGCTTGGTTCTGTCCAAGTAGTAACGTAGCTGCCTATGGATATCTAAAGAATGAAGCAGCCTCCCCTTTGTTTTGAGGATTGGAGTAGAAGGTAGGAAGGTGAATGGCCTGGTTTAGGGCTACCCTAGATACTACTTTAGGCATAAAGGAAGGGTTAGTACAGGGAAACCCTGTCCTGATGGAATATGAGGAATGGCTGCACCGCCATGAGAGCCTGTAACTCAGATACCCTACGAGCTGAAGTGATGGCCAGGAGAAAAGCTGTTTTCCAGGATAAATATTGTAATTCTGCTGAAGCAGCTGGTTCAAAGGGAGGCAATGTCAATTTTTCCAGTACATAGTTAAGGTCCCAAGCTGGTACTGGTTGTTTCCTTGGAGGCCTTATGTTCTTAGCCCCTCTGAGGAACTGTCGTAGTAGTGGGTGTGAGAATAAAGGAGGGTCCATATTGAATTCTGCAGATATTGCTGAGGCATGTATCTTGATTGAGGAAAAGGAAAGCCCCTTGCTCAAAAGATCAGTCAGGTACTGTAAAATCTGAGGCAGGTTTAATTTTCTAGGATCCTGTCCTCGTTCTTCATTCCAACAGCAAAACCGCTTCCATTTTGTGGAGTAAGCTTTTCTTGTAGATGGTCTTCTAGCCTCCAAAATGACATCCTGCACTTCTTTGGAGAGTAGTGCCTGATGTGAAGTTAAGGAATTTTCCATGCAGCTAGACTGAGAGTTTTCAGCTGACTGTGAAGAGTTTTGAAGTTGTTCTGCGTCAGCAGTAGAGGTGTTAGAGGCAGGGGCCACGGAGGAGTGTGTGTTAGGCTCCTCAATAGTGGATACCAATGTTGTCTCGGCCAATCTGGAGCAATCAGTATCATCCTTGGCTTGTCTGTTCTTGCTTTCAAAAGCACCTTGGGCAGCAGAGGTAGTGGTGGGAATGCATAAACTGACCGTGTTGTCCATGTGAATGAGAGGGCGTCCACTTTCCAAGCCCTTGGGTGTGAGGTCCTTGAGCAAAACTTTTTTAATTGATGATTTTGTGGGAGGCAAATAGGTCTATGTCTGGCCTTCCCCACGCTTGAACAATCTGCATGAATACCTGTGGATGTAGTTTCCATTCGTGAGGGTCTGTCATATGTCTGCTGAGAGTGTCTGCCAGTGTGTTTTCCATTCCTGGTAGATACTGAGCCTGGAGTTCTATTTGTCTTTCCAGAGCTAGATTCCAAAGAGTCATGGTTAATCTGCACAAGGGGTATGAATGGGTCCCTCCTTGTTTGTTTATGTACCACATTACTGTGGTGTTGTCTGTTCTTATGAGCAGTTGTCCTGGATGCAGGAATTCTCTGAACGCTGAAATTGCATTTATTACTGCCAGCATTTCTTTTTGATTGATGTGAAGGTGCTTTTCTGTTTTGTGCCATCTGCCCTGAATGCACCTGTCCTTCATATGCGCCCCCCAGGCGTAATCTGAGGCGTCTGTGGTTATGACTTGTGTAGCTTGAGGCTTGCAGAATGGGAGGCCTTTGTTTACTTGGCATGCTTGGGACCACCATATGAATTCCTTTTGTAGACAGGGAATTATTGGAATCTCCACTTCTAAGCTGTGACTGTGTTGAGACCATAGATTTTTTAGGTACCATTGAAGTTTCCTCATGTGCAGCTTTGCACATGGGATTAGAAGAATGCAAGATGCCATGAATCCCAGAGCCTGCAGGATTTTCCTTGCAGTAAGCCTGGTACTTTTTGCAAGTATTTTGAAATAATGAGATAGTTGCCCTTGTTTTTCTGTCGTTAGGTAAGCCCTCTGGGTGTTTGTGTCCAAGTTGGCACCCAGGAAGGTAATTTTCTGAGAGGGTGTTAGTTTTGATTTCTCCTTGTTGATGGTGTATCCCAGAGAAAGCAGTAAGCGTCACATATGCCAGATGTTTGAGAAGTAAGAGTTTGCTGTCCGCTTGGATCAGGCAGTCGTCTAGATAAGGGTAAATTTGTATCCCTTGAAGTCTGCAGTATGCAATCACTGATGCCAGGCACTTGGTGAATACTCTGGGCAGTAGATAAGCCAAAGGGCAATGCAGAGAATTGAAAGTGATTTGAACCTGCAAGAAATCTGAGGTATCTTCTGCAACTTTGTCTGATTGGGACATGCAGGTATGCCTCCTTGAGGTCCAAAGTTACCAGCCAAAACCCCTTGCCCAGCATGGGAAGGAGTTGCTGTAATGTGAGCATCTTGAATTTTGGCACTAGAAGAAATGTGTTGAGAATGGATAAGTCCAGAATGGGTCTCCAGTCGCTCCTTTCTTGGCACCAGAAAAAGCCTTGAATAAAAACCTTGTGCTTGTTGGTGCGTAGGTACCTTTTGTATAGCCCTCATATTTAGGAGCTTTGCGATTTGTAGTTGTGCCTCTACCCTTTGATTTTGTGGTAGGTTTGGCATGCCTCTCATTTTGGAAGAGTGTGGAAATGAAATTTGTAGCCTCTGTTTATTATGTCCAGAATCCATTTGTCTGTTGTGACAATATGCCAATTGTTTGCAAATAGTGCCAGTTTTCCTCCCAAAGGTGCTGCCAGTTGAATTCTGCTTGGCATGGAAATGAGGGAGTCATTGAGTCTGCTTTCTGTACTGCTGTGCACTGTCACCACTTCTTGGAGTTGGTGATTGCCATTGTCTGCCTCTGTAGGATCCTTGGTTGCCCTCTGCCCCTTCCACGTCTGTATCTGCCCCTTTGGGCTTTATCATTGGTTGGAAAGGACCAGTTTTTTGATGGCCAATTCCTGCTGAACCTTGGTGGCTGAACCTGTAAGAAAGCTTTGACAGTTTGCATAGATTTTGCCTTTTCTTCCATTTTACGAAAATATCCTCAGCATTACCACCAAAAGAACATCCTTATGTAACGGTGCATCCAGAATTTTTGCTTTCACCTGATCTGGAAGATTTTGTTCCTTAGCCATGCATGTCTGCGAATGACTGCTCCAGTGGCGGCTGATCTGCTGGAGGCTTCTAGTGCATCATAACCACATTGTAAGGTGTGCTTGCCCACTTGCTCAGCACTATGCATCATATCCTGTAACTCTTTTAAATCAGGTTGTTCAGGTTGTGACATTTTTGTTTATCATTGTGATAACAGAAATTGCTGATATCTAATCATATGGAACTGGCAGTTTAAGGCTCTCATGGCAAGGGTGGCCGAGGTGTAAACCTTCTTACCCCACCTTTCTAGTGATCTAGATTCCCTTTCCGTAGGTAGTGGATTTTTGGCCGTGGAAGCCTTAATTCCTTTAGGGCCTTGAGAAATAGTTTCAGGGTCTGCATTATGGCCTTTATAGAGGAACTGATGAGAATTAGGAACTCTGTAATACCTATCCGGCTTAACAGGTGCAGGAGGCAGAGAATCAGGATTTAAACAAGCCTCCGAGTATACATCATCCAAAACCTCCAAAACAGGAGGAATAGCCAAAGGTTTATGCTGAGGTAACCAGAGGAATTCCCTAAGTCTTTTCTTGGAGTCTGAAAAGTCTTGGCCTTCCCAATGGAAGTGCTCTCTCAAGGAGTGTAAAGTTTCCCCAAATGAAAAATCCTCAGGGGGGGATACAGAGGGAATGGACTGCTCTGCATCCGAATCCTCAAAAGGTGAATAAGATTGTTCTTCAGCATCAGAATGTTCTGATAAAATGGATTCTTGGTCAGAAGGAGGAGAATCCTCCTCTACTCTGGGTCTCTTGTCCGGAGGGGCCTGTGAGCCTCTGATAAGAGTGATCAGGTCTTCAGCCATTTTAAGCATGTGCTTCTTAGGTGGGCCCAGGTCTTGGGCCTTGTGTGGCAGGCCTAGAAAGTTGCTTGGCTGATTTGGCTTTGTAAAGGCCTTGATGGAGAATGAAGATGAAGGCCTAAAACACCATGGGTGGATGTAGATCTGTCCACATTTGTGGGTTCGACATGAACCGGGCTTGTTGTAGTTTGGGATAGGATCAAGAACCAGCGGTCTCAGGTACAGAAGACCCGCTAAGGTAGTGTCGCCGGTAGTCAGGGACTGCAAAGGCGTCTCACTGAGAACCGCCCACGTGGAGCTTGTTTCGCGTGGAGTCAGTGGAGACCGCAGTTCTCGACTGACGGTCCTTTTCTGCGTTTTATGGACATAGCGGTAGTCGGAGTATCCGGCGACATTTTATAATTAAACGCTTTGCGAAATAGTGTTGGGCGAACTCCGCCCGACGCTGATAGTGCTTATTGAAGGTAGCACAAAGCGGCAGCCCGAGACGTCGTGGTCTGGGCCCAAACAAGGTATGCAAAGGGAATGGAAATCCTTATGCGGTATTTGCTTCCCACAAGAAATACAATTATTAACTTTTTCTGACATCGGTCTGAGGCAAGAAAAGATTCCCAACGGGTACTTAGCTTTAATGAAGACTTCGGTTTCAAAATTTTTCGTAATTCAGGAGCTGGCCGACCGCACTTGCGAACTGCTTCTGCCGGGCACCGCGGCAAAAGACTGAAGAAGATGGCGTCGGCTGTGTCTTTTATACTCTAGCCTTCCTGACGTCAGAAGAGTACGCGACAACAACCGACGCCGGACCAAGACTTTGGAATTCGGCCGACCGAGGGACCGCCTGCCGGCTGAAAACCCATATGTAACTACTGCAGCTGTAATGCACGATGAACATCCTGTACTGCAGCTGTATTAGCACTCGAACATCTACATTTATGGTAGGTACAAAACTGTACTATGTTCATCGTGCATACAGCTGCAGTAATCACAGATGGGTAGAATCCCAAAGCTACGCACAGGGTGGTTGGTACCAAGAGGAACTGGGTTGAGCCAGAATGCCCTGCAAAACAGCAGTGGCAAAGCCTGCTCTTGTTCTGGAATATAAAGGCAGGTGGTAGTGTTTTGTGAAAGTATGTACTGAACTCCAAGTGGCTGCCTCCAGAATATCTTTGGTAGGAACTCCTCTGAGGAAGGCTGTAGAGGTAGCTGTGGCCCTGGTGGAGTGTGATCTGATACCTGTAGGAACAGATTTCCCATGATAGGAATAACAAAACCGTATGCAGTGGCCTATCCACTTTGAAATAGTCTGCTTGGAAACTGGCTTCCCTTGAGCCCCTACAGCATAGGACACAAAGAATTGTTCTGATTTCCTGAAGGACTTTGTTCTGTCCAAATAGTAACGTAGCTGCCTATGGATGTCTAGGGAATGTAGCAGCCTTTCCCCTTTGTTTTGAGGATTGGGGTAAAAGGTAGGAAGGTGTATGGCTTGATTTAAAGCTACCCTAGATACCACTTTAGGCATAAAAGATGGGTTGGTACGAAGGGAAACCCTGTCCTGATGGAAAATGAGGAAGGGCTGCACCGCCATGAGGGCCTGTAATTCCGAAACTCTACGAGCTGAAGTGATAGCCAGAAGGAAGGCAGTTTTCCATGACAAATATTGCAAATCTGTTGAGGCAGCTGGCTCAAAAGGAGGCAATGTTAATTTTTCTAGTATGTAATTAAGATCCCAGGCTGGTATTGGTTGTTTCCTTGGTGGTCTAATACTCTTAGCCCCTCTGAGGAACTGTCGTAAGAGTGGGTGAGAAAATAAAGGAGGATCCGTGTTGTATTCTGCAGAAATAGCTGAGGCATGGATTTTTATGGAAGAAAATGAAAGTCCACTGTTCAGCAGCTCAGCTAGATACTGTAATACCTGAGGCAAGTTCAGTTTTCTAGGATCCTGGCCTTTTTTCGCATTCCAAGAACAAAACCGCTTCCATTTTGCGGAGTAAGCTTTTCTAGTAGATGGTCTTCTGGCCTCCAAAATGACATCCTGCACCTCCTTGGAGAGTAGGGTCTGTTGAAGTGTTAAGGAATTTTCCATGCAGCGAGATTGAGTGTTTTCAGCTGACTGTGGAGAGTTTTGTAACTGTGCTGAGTCAGCAGAAGAGGCATTAGAGGCAGGGACCAGGGAGGAGTATGTGTTAGGCTCCTCAGCAATGGGTACCAGTGTTGCCTTGGCCAATCTGGAGCAATCAGTATCATCTTCGGTCCGTCTGCTCTTGCTTTCAAAAGTACCTTGGGCAGAAGAGGCAGAGGTGGGAATGCGTAAACTGTCCATGCTGTCCAACTGAATGAAAGGCGCCCACTCTCCAGGCCTTTGGATGAAAGGTCCTCGAACAAAACTTTTCCAATTGATGATTCCTGTGGGAGGCAAAAAGATCTATGTCTGACCTCCCCCACACTTGGGTTATTTCTGCAAACACCTGCGGATGTAACTTCCATTCGTGTGGATCTGTCATATTTCTGCTTAATTTGTCTGCCAGCGTGTTTTCCAATCCTGGCAGGTACTGTGCTTGAAGTTCGATTTGCCATTCCAGAGCCAAGTTCCAAAGAGTCATGGCTAGTCTGCACAAGGGGTATGAATGTGTTCCTCCTTGTTTGTTTATGTACCACATTACTGTGGTGTTGTCTGTTCTTATCAGTAATTGTCCTGGATGCAGGAAGTCCTTGAAAGCTGTAATTGCATTTATTACTGCTAGCATTTCTTTTTGATTGATGTGGAGGTGCTTTTCTTTTTGGGACCATTTGCCTTGGATGCACCTGTCCGTCATGCCCAAGCCGTAATCTGAGGAGTCTGTTGTGATAACTTGTTCTGCTTGAGGCTTGCAGAATGGGAGGCCTGTGTTTGCTTGACATGCTTGGGCCCACCACAGAAATTCTTTTGCAAACATGGGATTATTGGTAGTATTGTTTCCAAACTGTGACTGTGTTGAGACCATAGGTTTTTTAGGTACCACTGAAGTTTACTCATATGCAGCTTTGCACATGGGATTAAAAGAATGCAAGATGCCATGAATCCCAGAGCCTGCAGGATTTTCCTTGCAGTAAGCCTGGTACTTTTTGCTAGTATTTTGAAGTACTGAGATAGTTGCCCTTGTTTTTCTGGCGTAAGATAGGCCATCTGGGTGTTTGTGTCCAAGTTGGCACCCAAGAAAGTTATTTTCTGAGAAGGTGTTAGCCTTGATTTTTCTTTGTTGATTGTGTATCCCAGAGCATGCAATAGCCGTGTCACATATGTCAGATGTTCCAGAAGTATGTGTTTGTTGTCCGCTTGGATCAGGCAGTCGTCCAAATAAGGGTAAATTTGTATCCCTTGAAGTCTGCAGTAGGCAATCACTGATGCCAGGCACTTTGTGAATACTCTGGGCGCAGTGGATAAGTCAAAGGGCAATGCAGAGAATTGATAGTGGATTGAACCTGCAAGAAATCTGAGGTATCTTCTGCAGCTTTGTCTGATTGGGACATGCAGGTATGCCTCCTTGAGGTCCAATGTTACCAGCCAAAACCCCTAGCCCAGCATGGAAAGAAGTTGCTGTAATGTGAGCATCTTGAATTTTGGTACGAGTAGAAATGTGTTTAGGATGGATAAGTCCAAAATGGGTCTCCAGTCGGTTCCTTTCCTTGGTACCAGAAAAAGCCTTGAATAAAAACCTTGACCTTGTTCGTGAGAAGGTACCTCTTGAATAGCTCTCATGCTTATGAGCTTTGCAATTTGAAGTTGTGCCTCTGCCCTTTGATTCTGTGGCAGGTTTGGCATGCCTCTCATTTTTGGAAGAGTGTGGAAATGAAATTTGTAGCCTCTGTTTATAATGTCCAGGATCCATTTGTCTGTTGTGACAATATGCCAATTGTTTGCAAATAATGCTAGCTTCCTCCCAAAGGTGCTGCCAGCTGAGACGTGCTTGGCATAGAAATGAGGGAGTCATTGGATTTGCTTCCTGTATTGTTGTGCACTGTCCTCGCCACCTCTTGGCACTGGAGTTTGCCATTGTCGTCCTCTATATGATCCTTGTGATCGCCCTCTGCCCCTTGTGCGTCTGTATCTACCTCTTTGGGGTTTGTCAGTGGCTGGAAAGGACCAGTTTTCTGAAGGCCAATTTCTGCTAAAACGTGGTGGTTGGACCTGGAAAAAGGTTTTGACAGTTTGCATGGATTTGGCTTTTTCTTCCATTTTCCGTAATATCTCCTCAGCATTAGTACCAAACAGCACATCCTTTTGTAAAGGAGCATCTAGAAGTTTAGCTTTCACATGATCAGGTAAGTTTTGTTCTCTAAGCCAAGCATGTCTGCGAATGACTGATCCCGTAGCAGCCGCTCTACTTGAAGCCTCTAGGGCATCATAACTACATTGTAAAGTGTGTCTACCCACTTGCTCTGCACTATGCATCATATCCTGTAACTCCTTTAAATCTGGTTGTTCAGATTGAGACATTTTGTTCCTTAATTGTGATAACAGGAACTGTTGATATTTAAGCATATGAAACTGACAATTTAAGGCCCTCATGGCTAGGGTGGCCGAGGTATATACCTTTTTACCCCATCTTTCTAAGGATCTTGATTCCCTTTCTGCAGGAAGTGGATTCTTGGCAGTGGAGGCCTTCAATCCCTTGGGGCCTTGTGAAATGGTTTCAGGGTCAGCATTATGGCTTTTGAAGAGAAATTGGTGAGAGCTGGGTACTCTGTAATACCTATCAGGTTTGACTGGTGCAGGAGGCAGAGAATCCGGGTTAAGGCAAGCCTCCGAATAGACATCATCAAGTATGTCCAAAACAATCGCCAGAGGTCTGTGTTGAGGTAACAAAAGAAATTCCCTAAGTCTTTTCTTGGAATCTGAAAAGTCTTGGCCTTCCCAATGGAAGTGTTCCCTCAAGGTGTGCAAGGTTTCCCCAAAGGAAAAATCCTCAGGAGGGGATACAGAAGGGATGGACTGTTCTGCATCCGAATCCTCAAAAGGAGAGTAAGAGTATTCCTCTGCATCAGAATGTTCTGACAAAATGGATCCCTGATCAGAAGAGGGGGAATCTTCCTCCACTCTGGGTCTCTTGTCTGGAGGGGGTTGAGAACCTCTGATAAGAGTAATTAAATCTTCAGCCATTTTAAGCATCTGTTTTTTAGGCATGGGACCTGGAGATGGGCCCTGTGCAACAGGCCTCGTGGGATGCCTGGCTGCTTTGGATTTAGTAAAGGCCTTAATTGAAAAAGAAGATGAGGGCCTAAAGACACCATGGGTGGAAGTGGACCTGTCCACATTAGTAGGCTCAACATTTGCAAAGGCTTCGGTGGTTGTAGTCTGGGAAAGGGCCGAGGTCCCAGCGGTCTCGGGTACAGAGGACACCACCAAAGGAGTGTCGTCGGTAGTCAGGGACTGCAAAGGCGTCTCGCTGAGAACCGGACCACGTGTAGCCTGTTTTGGCGTGGTGTCGGCGGGGACCGTGGGCCTCGCGTGTCGGTCCTTTTCCTTGCGTTTTTTGGACAAAACAGTAGTCGGAGTGTCCGACGACATTTTATAATCAAAAGCTTTACCAAAGTCGTGTTGGGCGAACTCCGCCCGACGCTTAATAGTGCTTATTGAAGGTAGCGAAAAGCGACAGCCCGAGACGCCGTGGTCTGGGCCCAAACAAGGTATGCAGAGGGAATGGAAATCCTTATGGTATTTGCTTCCCACAAGAAATACAATTATTAACTTTTTCTGACATCGGTCTGAGGCAAGAAAAGTTTCAACGGGTACTTAGCTTTAATGAAGACTTCGGTTTCCAAAATTTTTGTAATTCAGGAGCTGGCCGACCGGCACTTGCGAACTGCTTCTGCTTCGGGCACCGCGCGGCAAAAAAGACTGGAGAACATGGCGTCGGCTGTGTCTTATATACTCTGGCCTCACTGACGTCAGAAGAGAAAGCGACGACAACCGACGCCGGACCAAGACTTTGGAATTCGGCCGACCGAGGGACCGCCTGACGGCAGAGAACCCCATCTGTGATTACTGCAGTTGTATGCACGATGAACATCTGGTAGTGACCGGCTCCCCAGTTGAAAGTGCAAATGTCTCCTGGATTACTTGTCCATCTTTATGTGGTAGTATGCATCCTGGAGCTCTATCGAGCACATCCAATTGTCTTTCCCCAGGAAAGAGGAGTATTGACTGCAGTGTCACCATCCGGAAAGTACAGTTGTGTACACTTACCATAAATGTAGATGTTCGAGTGTATTCACTGTTGCAGTCATTACATTTAGGTAATCTGCTGGCAGGTTGGCCTCAGTCGGCCTGAATAACAAAGTCTTGGGTCCTGCGTCAGTTGCTGTCTCCTCTTCCATGACGTCAGGGGTATAAAACATGCAGCAGCCGATGCCATTTTATTCAGTTTTTCTTGCCCCAGATGTCAGGTGCCCCCCCCAAATGGGGAGCAAAAATATATATATAAATAAACAGTAAATATATAAATACACTTTTAGAAACAAACTTTACCTTCAACTAAAAGCAAATACAGCACAAAGGCTTTTGAGTATAGTGAAGCAAAGAAAAGGTATAGAAAGGAGGATGGCGGGTGGGTAACCCGGACTGCAACAGTGAATACACTCTAACATCTACATTTATGGTAAGTGTACACAACTGTACTATGTTCTTCATGTTTCACTGTTGCAGTCATTACATTTGGGTAGAATCCCAAAGTATTTTTTTCTGGCTTTCTTTTTGACTACTGTATCTCGACTGCATTTCACCTAAAACCCCTTGAAATCAGCTCTGCATATTGTTTATACTGTATTTGTGTTGCTTCTAAACTGTTTGCACTTTAAAAGTTAGTTTTTGTTAAATTTAACTGTTAGGCTAACACACTCAAGTGCGCTAGCCGTTTTAAAGCATTTACTGTTTGTTACTGTATCTTTTTCTTCTGTCTCTGAAAAAAAGAAAACAAAAAAAAAACAAAAAAAATATCCTTGTTTTCCCGCCTTACTGAACTAGAATAGTCCAGTCTTCAGATTTTGCTGATCTCTGGGCTTTGTCATAGTTCCTGTGCTATCCATGTCCTTATTTGGATAGGAGGAAGCTTCTTTGTTCACCAGTGGGAGTGGGGAGCACTGAACATCCTATTTGTCCCTAGAGGAGTGGTTCCAGCCCAGCAACTTGTAGTTTATTGGCCATTTTGGGTCAATTCCTAGCTCTTTTCAACCCCCTGCTATAAAGCCCGCTTTAGCGCGAAGTTGCTCATAGAGCAGCGCCGGTTAATCAAGTTTAAACTATTTGTGGCTCCGCAAAGTCTGCTCTTAAATTTTTCCCTTAGAACTGCTCTACTTGTAATCTAAACAGTCTATTCTCTATCTGAATAGCCCAGTACTTGCTCCTAAAGCATTTTTATACAGATAAAGCACTCTTAACAAAAAGAAAGCACTTCATTCACCTAAAATCCCCTTGAGTACCCATTTCCCTATAGGTCCTTTCTGACTCAGTTACACAGCTATCCTTTACACTATTCTAGCATGTCGAAAGGTCAGCTGCTGGCGTCCTCTCCTGTTCAGCTGGTGAATCTGGGAATCTTGAGGCAATGTTACAACTGCCTCATGTACACAGACAACCCTCTCCTCCTCCCAACAAATACAAATATATGTGAGAGATGCAACTATATAGCCAAACTGGAGGCTGAGCTCTCTCAACACAGTACTGGCAAAACCAGTCAGGAGGAGAAGGTAACCACGCACACCACAAACCCAGTCTCACATAGACCTATCACAACTGCAAACCAAACACAAACACACAAAAACATACTCGGAGGCTCTAATTAATAATCTACCAAAACAACAGAGGCCTCCAAAACAGACATCCAAGCGACCACTACCTAAAGACATAGCACATGCAACACATAGTTCACAAAGTCAGTGTGCTAAACAGTCACAGCCCTTAAGGCCAAACAACATGCCAGATACACTTGTAATAGGTGACTCCATAGTCAGACACACTGACGTGCCGCTCACCAGACTGAACAAGGAGAGGGTTACAGTAAGCTGCCTGTCGGGTGCTAGAATCCGCCACATAACACAAGCACTCAGGTCACTCCAAAGCAAGTACAAATATGACTCAGTCATTGTCCATGCTGGTGTGAATGACCTGAGACGTACCTCCCTGGACTACATGAAAAGAGACATAGAGGAGCTCTCTGATTATGTAGCCCAGGCCAGTATGACCCTGATCCTGAGCAGCATTTTACCCTCACCAAGAATGATGCCACAGTACAAAGACAAAATGATCAGCTTTAACAATTGGCTTAATTACTGGTGTCATTCTAAGGGGATCCAATGTCTGTCTGCTTGGGATGACATGCTTGACAAGCCACGCTGCTTCACAAGGGATGGCTTGCACCTGTCACCCCTGGGCTTCCGGATATTGGCCAAGGCTCTTGCCACCCCCATAGTGCCTGTTTTAGGCAAAGCTCAAAAGACAAACCCACCTCCCTAGAAAACACAATTGGAAAAAAACTAAGGGTAATGCTGCTCAACGCCAGAAGTCTAAACCTCAAGATGCACACTCTTGAAGCCCTCCTCAGTATGGAGAACATCGATGTCTGTGCAGTGACTGAAACCTGGTTCAAGGCTCCTGAGAGCACCCCAGCACTACCAGGTTATACCTCATATCATGTTTTCCGGCCCCAAAACTCGGACCGAACCACAAAAGGAGGGGGAGTATCCATATTCATCAAAGATACCCACACCTACAGGTTAGTGGCAATGCACGAAGCATCGGAGACCATCCGGGTGCAACTAACCATAGGCAAAACTGCCCTACAGTTTGTAGCATGCTACAGACCACCCTCTCAAACTCAGGAACCCCACTCAGCCTTCCTGAAGACACTGGAGAGTATGAATGTCTCTCCAAATACCATCATATTGGGAGACTTCAACTACCCAAACATAGACTGGGAACATTACTCAAGCCCAAACACCCTAGCCCAAAGGTTCCTAGAATTCATAAACTCAAATGCGATGGAACAACTAGTCACCACTCCCACAAGAGGAGATGATATACTAGACCTGATCATCACAAACATGGGGTCACAATGCTCCACACCGGAAGTATACCCCTCATTGGTGAGAGCAGACCATAAATTAATCTCACTGGAAATAGTCATCCCGCCACCACCCCCTGCACAAAAGACCACAGTAAAGAATTTCTCAAAAGCCGACTTCACACTTCTTAAGACTGAAGTGGTATCCTTCAAGGTCCTAGGGCCAGTGGAAACCACAGCCCACACCGCTGAATCCTTTATAAACATCTTCTACGGACACCTTCAAGAATGCATGGATCATGCAATCACTAATAAAACCAAGACCCATTCCCCCAAAGGCAGGTGTCCTGTCTGGTGGACCCCAGCCATTAACAAACTTTACAATAGGAGGTGGAAGCTACTACATGACAGAGCAAAATCCCTAAAAGGGAAGGCATCTCTGATCAGTACTAGCAAAAAACTATGTTCACTCATAAAATCATCCAAGGCCAACTTTGAGAGAAAAATCGCAAAAGACACAAAAGACAATCACAAGGCTTTCTTTAGCTATGTTAGAAACCTGGGTGGAAACTCCCAGATATGCTCAGAGTTGGTCCAAAATGACACAAAATACAGTGAGCCCACATACATTGCCAACATTCTGGCAGACAGGTTCAGTGCAAATTTCTCCGCCCCCCTCCCCCCAAAAGGAGAAATATCTATCCCAGCAGAGTGTAGCCTCCCTAACATCTCAGATGCCCAGGTAAGAGCCGCCCTCTCCAAAGCTAAAAACACAGCATCAATGGGACCGGACGGTGTCCCGGGCTGCGTGCTACATGAACTCCAAGAGGAACTAAACCCGCACATAAGGCTGCTGTTTAATCTTAGCCCTACTACAGGATACATACCCCAAAGAGTGGCGTACAGCAACAGTGATCCCACTCCACAAAGGAGGTGCTTCTACAGACCCTGGAAATTACCGTCCCATAAGCTTGACGAGCCTGGTCTGCAAAGCTATGGAAAGGATCATTATGGAACTCAAATGAAGACATTGGGGACCTACAGACATTGGACCCTACCCAGTTCAGCTTTGTCAAGGGCAGATCCTGCCTTTTGAACCTGGTCGACTTTTTTGAAACAGTCACTAAGGCCATTGATGAGGGTAAGGTGGTTCACACGGCCTACCTTGACCTTGCAAAAGCCTTTGACACAATACCCCACTCGGGCATCATAGACAAACTCACCAGCTTAAATGTAAACCCATATGTCACAAGATGGGTTGCAAACTGGCTCAAGGACAGAACCCACAAGGTCAGAATTGCTGGAGCCATGTCAGACTCTAAGCCAGTCACAAGCGGTGTCCCACAGGGCTCAGTCCTGGGACCCCTCTTGTTCGGCATTTATTTTTCCGAGGTGCAAGCAAACATTGGAGGATTGTGGCTGACAAAGTTCGCAGATGACTGCAAACTGGGCGCCATAATTGATACTCCAGCGGACACAAGCATCCTTCAGAAAGGCCTCATAGAAACGGATAATTGGTGCCAGAGCCATGGCCTTAAACTGAACGCCAAGAAATGTATAGTCATACCCTTTGGGAAAAACAAGGTACCCACAAATTACCACATAGGTGGTAATCCATTACGTACGGAAGAGGTAATCAGGGACCTAGGGACCCAAGTTGACAGTAGCCTCTCATTTGACACTCACATTGCCAAGGTGGTTAGGAAGACCTTCTATATTGCCCACCTTATCATGAAGGGATTCACATCTAGATCAAGAGAGGTCATTGTGCCCCTGTACTCTTCTCTTATCAGGCCCATGATTGAGTACAATGCCCCATTCGGGATGCATCTTACCCGACACCTGCAGCAGTTAGAAAGACCCCAAATGTTCCTCACCAAGAGGATAAAGGTTCTCAAACATATGCCATATGCTGCCCGGCTGAAGAAACTCCAGCTCTATTCAGTCGCATACCGCCTACTCAGAGACGATCTATGCCTGACATACAAGGCATGTCCAATCCCGAATTAATGGACATGCTCCACCTCAGAAAATCCAAATCCATCAGAGCCACGAAAGCAAGAGATTTGAACCTCAACACAGAAATAAATAGGACGTGCTGGAGAGACAGATTCATAACCCAGAGACTCCCTACACTCTGGAACAGAATCCCAGTCCATGTTAGGCAGAGTCCCTCACTGACTCTCAAGAAATCTTGACGGGTGGATGAGAGATTGTAGGTTTACCCCGGGGGTCATCTCTGTGTCACTACTAGACAGAGGCACAGTAAATTAAACCCTAAATGGGCTTAGTATTCTCATCCCAAGGGGTGGCGAAAGCCACACACACTCTGGCTAGGCTTATAAATGCCCTAGGGCAGATAGCCTAGTATGAACCTATGAACCTATGGATGGGAGGATGGAACTAAACAGCATTAGGAGCAGCAATAAGGCCATGCAGGACTGCAGTGGTGAAGCCTGCCCTGGATTTGGAGAAGAGAGGTAAATGATAATGCTTTGTGAAGGTATGAACAGAGCTCCAAGTAGCAGCTTCTAGAATGTCTTTGGTTGGGACCCCACTGAGAAAAGCTGCTGAAGTAAAGGCAGCCCTGGTGGAATGTGATCTGATCTCCTTGGGCACAGGTTTGCCATGGTGCAAATAGCAGAAATTAATGCAGTGGCTTATCCATTTAGAAATAGTCTGCTTTGATATAGCGTTCTCCTCTGACCCTGCAGCAAATGCTACCAGTAGTTGTTCAGACTTTCTTAGACTTGGTCCCTATTTAGGCAGAATCTTAGTTGTCTGTGTACATCCATTGAATGCAGAATCCGCTTCCCCTTGTTCTGTGGATTTGGGTAAAAGTTGGGAGGTGAATGGACTGGTTAAGAGCCACACCGGATACCACCTTAGGCATAAAAGGAGGATTGGTCCTGAGGGACACTCTGTCTGGGTAAAATATAATAAAAGGCTCCACTGCCATGAGAGCCTGTAGTTCTGAAACCCTTCTTGCTGAAGTGACTGCCAAAAGAAAAGCTGTTTTCCAAGATAAGAAATTTTGTACCTGCAGTAGCTGCTGGTTCAAAAGGAGGCAGGGTGAGTTTTTCCAGCACAAAATTGAGATCCCATGCAGGTGTTGGTGCTCTTCTGGGAGGCCTTACATTTTTGGCCCCTCTAAGATACTGTTTAAGAGGAGGATGAGAAAAGAGTGGAGGCTCTGTGTTGTAATGAGCCAAGATGGCAGAGGCATGGATTTTTATTGAAGAAAAAGATAGGCCCCTGTCAAGCATCTCAGTCAAATATTGTAAAATCTGAATAATATTGGGCTTTGCTGTGTCTATTCCTTGGTGCTTGGTTCCAACCACAGAATCTTTTCCATTTATCAGCATAAGATTTTCTAGTACTAGGTCTTCTGGCTTCCAAAATGACATCCATCACAGATTTACTGTGAGGTGGTGTTTGAATAATTAGCTGATTAGCCATGCTGCAAGATTCAGAGTTTGGAGCTGTGTGTGCAGAATTTGATAGTTCTGCTGAGACAGTAGATGAGGTATTTGAGGCAAGAACAATGGAGGAAGGTGAGACATATTCCTTAAGAGCGGGTACCAGTGCTGGCGGGGCCAGTACGGAGCAATTAGGACCATTTTTGTTTTTTTCCTGTCTGACTTTTAGTAAGACCTTGGACAGCAGAGGCAGAGGGGGAAAGGCATAGACTGACAGGTTTTTCCAGTTGAAGGATAGAGCATCCACTTTCCATGCTTTTTTGTGATGAGTTCTTGTGCAGAATTTGTCCAACTGAATTTTAGGGAGAGGCAAATAGATCAATGTCTGGGCTCCCCCATTTCTGTGTTAACATGCTGAAGATTTGTGGATTCAGTTTCCATTCGTGCGGGTCCATAAGATTTCTGCTTAGGTCGTCTGCCAGAGTATTTTGCTTTCCTGGCAGGAATTGAGCTTGAAAATGTATTTGGTAAGTCAAGGCTGTGTTCCACAAAGCCATGGCAAGTCTGCAAAGGGGGTAGGAATGTGTACCCCTCCCTGCTTGTTTATGTACCACATAACTGTGGTGTTGTCCTTCTTTATCAGTAGTTGTCCTGGATGAAGTAAGTCCTTGAAGGCTAGAGCATTTTGAACAGCTAGCATCTCTTTTTGGTTGATATGCAGATGCATTTAGTTTGGGCTCCATTTGCCCTGAATGCATCTCCCTGCCAGGTGGGCCCCTCCAAGCATAGTCTGCTGCGTCTGTAGTTAGGGTTTGGGTGGCAGGGGATAGAATGAATGACAGTCCCTTGTTTTGGTGACATGTCTCGGCCCACCAAAAAAACTCCTGTTGTAGGCAGGGAATGAGAGGAATCATTGTTTCCGGGCTGTGACAATGTTGACTCCATAAACTGTTTAGGTACCACTAAAGTTTCCTCATATGCAGTCTCGCATATGGAATTAGTAGAATGCAGGATGCCATGAACCCCAATGCCTGCAGAATATGTCTTGCAGATAACTGGGTTTTTGGTGCCATTTGTTTGAAATATGTTGTCAGTTGCCTTGTTTGTCTGGTGTGAGGTAAGCCATCTGGGCAGTTGTATTCAAGCTTGCACCCAGGATAGTAATTATTTGAGAGGGTACCAGCTGCAATTTCTTTTCGTTTATGGTGTACTCTAGGCATGCTAGAAGCCTTTTTACAAATTCCACATGTTGAAGAAGAGTGTCCTTGTCCTCTGCTTGAATGAGACAATCGTCCAGATAAGTATAAATTTGAATGCTTCCTTGTCTGCGGAATGCAATTACTGGTGCCAGGCACTTTGTAAAGACCCTGGGCACAGTAGATAAGCCAAAGGGCAGTGCAGAGAATTGGTAATGCAAAAAACCTGCTTTGAAGCGGAGGTATCTTCTGCAGGTTTCCCTCATTGGGATATGCAGGTATGCCTCTTTTAAGTCTAGAGTTACTAACCAAGCATTCCTGCCTAGCATAGGCAGTAGCTGTTGTAAAGTCCGCATTTTGAATTTTGGAATATCCAGGAACGTGTTCAGAATTGATAAGACCAGTATTGGATGCCATGAATTGTCTTTTCTGGGTACCAGGAAAAGTCTTGAATAAAAACCTTGTCCTTTTTCCTTTTCTGGTACCGGTTGAATAGCCCCCATATCCATGAGGGACCTGACTTGTTTCTGGGCCTCGGCCCACTAGTTTTGTGGCAGATCCGTCCATCCGTTTGGAATTGGCAAAGTATGGAAATGAAATCTGTACCCCTGGGATACTATGTTTAATACCCACTTGTCCTGGGTAATTAACTGCCAATTTTGAGCATGAAGTGCTAGTTTTCTCCCCAAGGGGGCTGCCAAAAGATAAGTGCTTGGTGGCGGTAGAGGAAAGTCATTGAGACTGCTTACTGTAGGGTTGTGCTTTGTTTCCTCCAGATTTGGAGGTGGAGCCACCCCATTTCCTTGACCTGTAAGAACCCTGTTATTGGTATCTGGAGCCTTCCGAGAGCCTGGATTTGCCCTGAGTGGCTCTGTTGGACACAGTAAAGGACCAATTTTAGTAGGCCAGTGCCTACTGAACCCGGGTGGCTGCACTTGCAAGACATCTTTTACAGTTTGCATAGATTTAGCTTTGTCTTCCATTTTCTTTAAAACCTCTTCTGCCTTATTACCAAACAGAGTATCATGCTGCAAAGGGGCATCCAACAATTTAGCTTTAACATGATCAGGCAGATTTTGCTCCTTGCCTTCTAATCACAGATCCAGTAACGGCAGCCCTACAAGAGGCCTCCAAGGAATCAAAACCACATTGCAAAGTATGCTTCCCAACCTGTTCTGCTGAATGCAATAATTCCTGTAACTCTATTTTCCGCACAATCAGAAATCAACATCATTTTTTGTTTCAGTAAGCCCATAACATGCTGTTGATATTTAAGCATATGAAACTGGCAGTTTAAAGCCCTGATTGCCAAGGTTGCAGACGTATAAACCTGCTTACCCCATCTATCCAGCGCCCTGGAATCTCTATCAGAAGAGGTAGGTATTTTGGCTGTAGAGGCCTTTACACCCTTGGGACCCTGAGAAATAGTCTCAGGATCAGCAGCAAGATTTTTGAAAAGAAATTTGTGGGAGTCAGGAACCCTGTAATATCTATCTGTCTGGCTTACTAGGAGCCGGAGGTAGGGAATCAGGAGCCATGCTTGATTCTGAGAACACATCAACAATGTCTAATACAGGAAGTATTGCCAAAGGCCTATGCTGAGGAAGAAGGAAATCCCTAAGCCTCTTTTTTGATTCGGAGAATTCCTGACTCTCCCAGTGAAAATGTTCCCTTAAAGTATGCAAAGTCTCTCCAAAAGAGCGATCCTCAGGAGGAGATGCAGATAGGATGGATTCCTCTGCATCAGAATCCTCATAAGGTGGAATAGAAAATTCATGTCAGAAGAGGAATCAGAAGAAATGGAAACCTGATCTGAAGATTCATTATCAGTGCCTTGCCTAGGCCTCTTAGCAGGGGGGGTTGGGGAACCCCTGATCAAGGTAATTAAATCCTCAGCCATTTTGATAACCTGTTTTTTAGGCATAGAGGCCTGAGCACGTGGCTCATGCATCATTTTTTTAGACATAGAAGTTGTTTTTGACCTTGTTTTAGTTGATGGCATTGGTTTAACATAAAAATGTTGAGGTCTGAAAACACCCTCAGAAGCCGGTGCCTGCTCAGCTGCTCCGGACCCATCCAAGGGAGAGACATCCGTGGGTTCAATACTCTGAGAATCTCGCGGCATACCGGACTCTGAATGGGTCTCAGTAGAGGCCTGCAACTCAAAAGTAGCAGGTATCAGGGACTGCGAAAGCGCCTCACTGAGTACCGGCGACTGGCTTAGGAGAAGCTTCGTCGTCAGTTTTGGGCCTCAACGGTCTGTCTGTCTTTGAGTTTTTTATGAACTCCGGTAGTCGGATTGCTAACCAACGACATTTCAGGATAATTAAATCTTGAACCAAAATATTTAGAAGCAAAAATATACCAACACTTAACAGTGCATTGGTTAAATTTAGCACAAAACAGACAGCAAGGCACATTGTGATCAGGGCCTAGGCAAAGAATACAGTACAAATGAAAATCCTTATGGAAGTACTTGGTTCCCATAAGTAATGCAATTAACAACTTTTACTGACATCGGTAAGGAGAAAGAAAAATACGTTTCCCCAATGGTGTACTTAGCTTTAGTTGAAGACTTTGGTTCTGAAACTCGAAAATGAAAATTTCAGGAGTCGGCCGACAGGCACTTGCGAACTGCTTCTGCTTTGGGCACAGCACAGCAAGAAAGACTGATGTAATGATGTTGGCTGCATGCTTTATAACCCTGACTACCTGACGTCAAGGAAGATGAGACACTGGCCGGCTAAGAACTTGCTGTATTCAACTGGACGTGTAAGAGAATTTAAGTACCTTTATCTGCACTTTGTTTTCAAAAAAATACAGTATTTAAATTGATTTTAACTGGGTGTTGCAGGAATATTAACTGAACTGGAAGTTTTGACTCTGCTCTTCAGTTAGTCCCACCCACCCTCCCTGTTTTTGTTTTGGTGTTAATCTTAGTGGCCTTGAAACTGCCCGCCCCTCTTGTAAATTTGTGTTTGGATACTCATTCTGGGCCCATCTCATTTGCTCACTCAACTGAGTGCAGTGAGATCATATTCTGATTTCAGGCACTCCTACTGTGTACAAAGAGAGCATCTGGGAAACAGAAAAAAAAAATTTAAGCTTGTTTCCTGCCTTTCCTGTTAAGTGGTATAGACTAGTTGTAGGCTTCTGAGCCCCCAAGCCCTTCTGTGTTGGAGGGAAGCCTTCTAGCTTAGTTTATTTTTTCTTATAACTAGCCAGTTTTCTAGTTTCAGCACTCAAATCTGCTTCTTTGATCTCAGCACTTGTTCAGAAAAAAAAAAAAAATTCATCTGCTTTTACTGTACTTGTGTTTCTACCTACTTTATTTTACTTTTGCATCATCTTAAAAGTACTCAATTGTATTTATTACTGCTTAGTGTAACTCATTCTAAGTCTTTTGGTTTAAACACTTGGGCTTCGGACCAGTTGTTTTGCACTGAGAGGGTTTGTGGTCTGCACTGTAGTGGCAGAACAGGTAGCTTACATCCTTCTAGGTTGGGAACTGCTGATTGAGGGCTCAGTGTCTGTTATTCTAAAAGTGTATTAATTCTGGTTTAAGCACTTGGGCTTTCAGGCCAGTTATTTTACATTAAGAGGGTTCGTGGTCTGCACTCTTGTGGGAGGAGAGGCTGGACTCTGCCCTTCTGAGCTGGGAATTTCTGGTTAAAGGCTTATAGTGCATGCATATCTGAACTGCTTCTTACTGAAGTTGGTGCGCCTTGTTTGCTGTGGCATAGACTAGATTTAGGCCTGCTGGATCTAGCTTTGTTTGTGTAACTTGAGCACTAATCCAGGCATTCTCTAAAGTATTCAATTGTATTTATTACTGCTTGGTAGTAACTTGATTAAAGTGTAGCTATCATTCTAAGTCTTTTGGATTAAGCACTTGGGCTTCAGACCAGTTGTTTTACATTAGGAAGGTTTGTGGCATGCACTGTGGTGGCAGGACAGGTAGCTTTCATCCTTCTAAGTTGGGAACTGCTGACTGAGAGCCCAGTGTCTGTTATTCTTAAAGTGTATTAGTTCTGGTTTAAGCACTTGGGCTTCAGGCCAGTTATTTTACATTAAGAAGGTTCGTGGTCTGCACTCTTGTGGGAGAAGAGGCTGGACTCTGCCCTTCTGAGCTGGGAATTTCTGGTTAAAGGTTTATAGTGCCTGAATATTTGAACTGTATCTTACTGAAATTGGTACACCTTGTTTGCTGTAGCATAGACTAGATCCAGGCCTGCTGAATCTAGCTTTGTTTATATGCTTGTTGTTTGTTTGCTTGTTATTTCCCAGGAACGCTAATTCCACCTAATACGCGGCTTCTCAGCGCTTCTGTGGATCACTAGTGATATCTGCATTGCTTACTGTACTTATTTCCTTCTTTCACTTAAAAGAAAGTTACCGTTTGTCGTTTTTGCATTTAAGTTACCTGTAACACATTGCACTTAAGTTACCTGGCACTTGCTCGCTAAAGCAATTATATAAGTCAGCACTAAAAATTAAAAGCACTACACCCTCACTCCCCACTGGCCCTTGTTTTCAATTATTAAGGTATCCCCAATATTATTCTAGCATGTCCAAAGGTCAGTTGTCAATCTCCTCTCCGGTCCAGCTGGTGAATCTGGGAATCTTGAGGCAATGTTACAACTGCCTCATGTACACAGACAACCCTCTCCTCCTCTCAACAAATTCCAACACATGTGAGAGATGCAACCATATAGCCAAACTGGAGGCTAAGCTCTCTCAACTCAGTACTGGCATAACCAGTCAGGAGGAGAAGGAAACACTCACTACAATTCCAGTCTCACATAGACCTACCACGACAGCAAACCAAACACAATCACACAAAAACATACTCGGAGGCTCTAAATAAAGATCTGCCCAAGCAGCAGAGACCTCCAAAGCAGACACCCAAGCAACTGCTACCCCAAAACAAAACACGTGCAACACATATCTCACAAAGCCAGTGTGCTGAACAGTCACAGCCCTTAAGACTAAACAACACACCTGATACACTTGTAATAGGTGACTATCGGCAGGCACACTGACGTCCCGCTCACCAGGCTGAACAAGGAGAGGGTCACGGTGAGCAGCCTGTCGGGCGCTAGGATCCGCCACATAACACAAGCACTCAGGTCACTCCAAGGCAAGTACAAATATGACTCAGTCATTGTCCATGCTGGTGTGAATGACCTGAGACGTACCTCCCTGGACTACATGAAAAGAGACATAAAGGAGCTCTCTGAGCATGTAGCCCAAAGCCGGTATGACCCTGACCTTGAGTAGCATCTTACCCTCACCAAGAATGATGCCACAATATGAAGACAAGATGATCAATTTCAACAACTGGCTTAAGTACTGGTGTCATTCAAAGGGGATCCAATGCCTGTCAGCTTGGGATGATATGCTCGACAAGCCACGATGCTTCGCTAGGGACGGCTTGCACCCATCACCCCTGGGCTTTGGATATTGGCAAAGGCTCTTGCTACCCCCATAGTGCCTTTTTAGGCAATGCTCAAAAGACAAACCCATCTCCATAGGTATCACAAGGATAAGAAACTAAGAGTAATGCTACTCAACGCCAGAAGTCTAAACCTCAAGATGCACTTTCAAACTCTCCTTAGCATGGAGAACATCGATATCTGTGCAGTAACAGAAACCTGGTTCAGGGCTCCCGAGAGCACCCCAGCACTACCAGGTTATACCTCATACCATGCTTTTCGGCCCCAAAACTTGGGCCGAACCACAAAAGGAGGGGAAGTATCGATATTCATCAAAGATACCCACACCTCCAGGTTGGTGGCAAAGCAAGAAGCATCAGAGACTATCCATGTGCAACTAACAGTGGGTAAAACTGCCTTCCAGTTTACAGCCTGCTACAGACCACCCTCCCAAACCCAGGAACCCCACTCGGCCTTTCTGAGAACATTGGAAAATATGAAGGTCTCTCCAAACACCATTATATCGGGCGACTTCAACTACCCAAACAGACTGGGAGCATTACTCTAGCTCCAACACCCTAGCCCAAAGGTTCCTAGAATTTATAAACTCAAATGCTATGGAACAACTTGTTACCACTCCCACAAGAGCGGAAAACATACTGGACCTGATCATCACCAACATGGGGACTCTATGCTCCAGACCAGAAGTGTATCCCTCACTGGTAAGATCAGACCATAAACTAATCTCACTGGATATTCACATCCCGACCCCACCCCTGCCCAGAAAACCACAGTGAAAAACTTCTCTAAAGCAAATTTCACACTACTCAAAACCGAGGTGGAATCCTTCAAAGCCACCGGCCTGTGGAAAATACGGCCCAGACAGCAGAATCCTTTATAAACGCATTCTATGAACACCTTCAGGAATGCATGGATCATGCGATCCCAAATAAAACCAAGACCCAATCCTCCAAAGGCAGATGTCCTGTTTGGTGGACCCCAGCCATAAACAAACTATACAATAGAAGGAGGAAGCTACTAAATGATAGAGCAAAATCCCAAAAAGGAAGGCATCACTGATCAGTATTAGCAAAAAACTACGGGCACTCATAAAATTGTCTAAGGCCAGCTTCGAGAGAAAAACTGCACAGGACACTAAGGATAATCACAAGGCTTTCTTTAGTTATGTTAGGAACCTGGGTGGTAATTCCCAGATATGCTCAGAATTAGTCCAAAATGACAAAAAATACACTGAACCCACAGACATTGCCAACATCCTAGCTGACAGGTTCAGAGCAAACTCCCCACCAAAAGGGCAAATATCTATCCCAGCAGAGTGCTGCCCCTGACATCTCAGATGCTCAGGTAAGAGCCGCCCTCTCCAAAGCAAAAAACACAGCATCAATGGGACCAGACGGTGTCCTGGGCTGCGTCCTACATGAACTCCAAGAAGAGCTAAACCCAAACATAAAACTACTGTTCAATCTCAGCCCTACTACAGTATATGTGCCCAAAGAGTGGCATACAGCAACAGTGGTCCCTCTCCATAAAGGTGGTGCCTCAACGGATCCTGGAAACTATCGCCCCATAAGCCTGACTAGCTTGGTCTGCAAAGCTATGGAAAGGATCATCATGGACCTCATAAATAAAGATATTGGGGACCTACAGACACTGGATCCTATCCAGTTCGGCTTGGTTAAGGGCAGATCCTGCCTCTTAAACCTGGTTGATTTCTTTGAAACAGTCACCAAGGCCATTGATGAGGGGAAGGTGGTCCACACAGCCTACCTGGACCTCGCAAAAGCCTTTGATACAATACCCCACTCTCGGGCATTATAGATAAGCTCACCAGCTTAAATATAAACCCCTATGTCACTAGATGGATTGCAAACTGGCTCAAGGACAGAACCCACATGGTTAGAATTGCTGGAGCCATGTCAGACTCCAAACCAGTTACAAGTGGTGTCCCACAAGGCTCAGTCCTGGGACCTCTCTTGTTCGGTATATATTTCTCAGAGGTACAGGCCAACACGGAAGGACTGTGGCTGACCAGGTTCGCAGATGACTGCAAATTGGGCGCCATAATCGACTCTCCAGCCGACACAAGCATCCTCCAAAAGGGCCTCATAGAAACTGACAATTGGTGCCAGAGCCATGGCCTCAAGCTAAATGCCAAAAAGTGTATAGCCATCCCCTTTGGCAAAAACAAAGTGCCCACAAATTACCACATAGGTGGTAATCCATTAAGTACAGAAGAAGTAATTAGGGACCTGGGGACCCAAGTTGATAGCAATCTCTCATTTGACAACCACATGGCCAAAGTGGTTAGAAAAACATTTTATATAGCCCACCTAATCATGAAGGGATTCACATCTAGATCAGGGGGAGGTCATCGTGCCTCTTTACTCATCCCTCATCAGGCCCATAATTGAGTACAATGCCCCTTTCGGATGTACCTTACCAGACACCTGCAGCAACTGGCAAGACCCCAAAAGTACCTCACCAAGAGGATCAAAGGGCTCAAACAGATGTCATATGCTGCCCTGTTAAAGAAACTCCAGCTCTACTCAGTGGCATACCGCCTGTTCAGAGGCGATCTGTGCCTGACTATAAAGCCATGTCCAACCCGGAATTAATGGACATGCTGCACCTCAGAAAATCCAAATCCCATCGAGCTATCCGCTTGAGAGACTTGAACCTCAGCACTGAAATAAACAGGACATGCTGGAGGGACAGATTCATAACCCAGAGGCTCCCTTCACTCTGCCTAACCTGGACTGGGATTTTATTCCAGAGTCCCTCATTGACTCTCTTCAAGAGGAATCTTGATGAGTGGATGGGAGATCATAGGTTTACCCAGAGTATCACTTCTGTGTCACTGTTAGACAGAGGCACAGTATACTAACCTCGAAAAAGGGCATAGCAAAATAAATTTAAAATGGGTGGCGAAAGCCAAACACATTCTGGCTAGGCTTATAAATGCCCTAGGGCAGATAGCCTAGTATGAACCTATGAACCTAAGCAACCGATGCAGGACCCAAGACTTTGATAATCAGGCCGACAGAGCTACTGCAAGCAGATAACCCAAATGTGATGACTGCAACAGTGAAACACGAAGAACATCCTTGGAATGCATCTCCTAGCTCCTTCAGGAGATCCCTCTGAAGCCAAGTGAAATGGGTTAGGTAGTCCCGCGACCTAAGGGCAAAGGAAGTTGTAGAAAACATATGTTTTCCGTATCTGTCTATTGTTAGAGACTCTTTATTCAGTGGGTGGACAGATGAGGATGTCTCAGACATCTCCTCCTTGGTGGCTGCCGCCACCACCATAGCATCTACTGGGACACCTTTACTGAGAAATTCCCTATCTGGGAGTGCAGTGATGAATTTATTTCACCTCCTAGGAACAGGTTCCACTGAGTCCGGAGAGCCCCACTCCTTCCGACTGACTATGTTCAGGAGTTGGGTCGAAAGGCGTTGACACCCAAGAGGTGGAAGAGCGAGATCCAAAAGCCTCTAGGTACACAGTCTCTACACAAACATCCTTAGAAGGGTTGATGGGCTTCCAGCCACCTCTCTGTTTAAGGATTTCTAGGATGTCTGCAAAGGAGACATCCTCAGACTGTCACTGTGAGGACCCTTCTAACACATCGAGGTTTGTGTCCTAAGTGCTGGACTCCACAGGATGGTCTAAATGCTTTCTTTTGCATAATCTCTTCCAAGGGACCTACTCAGAGGGATACTCTGGAGAGGTTTTGGAAGAGATCGCTTTGCCCAGTGGGGTGTCCTGGGACTTTGGGTCTCTGCACCTGGGTGGGAGCAATGGCACCGAGATAGACACTGGTGCTTTGGGGGGGGGGGGTACTTGGACCTGACAGCGGAGCAGTCTGAGGTGACAGCACTCCCCTCATCACCTCGAAAGCCCCCCCGGCCCTGTTCAGAGGAGGTTCCTGGCTCCAAGCAACCAGAAGACACCCCTGAACCAAGGCAGTGGGCTCCCAAGGCAGATGTAGATGCAGAGCTCACCCACACTGAAGCCTCAAGAGGTAGATGCAGATCTGACAACTGTCCAACTAGACTCGCCTCCCCGGACCTGATGGGGGAAGCGTCAGCTCCTAGATTCCTCAAAATCCAATGGAACTGAGGAGGTTGGAGTGGTAGTCTGGCCTGAAGATCCCGGAGCAAGTCTCGGCACCACTGATTTCGTTACAATCGGAAGCAGGATTCCGGCTCCGAAGCCTCTGAATGGGTCGGAGGAGAAACTGATGAAGGGGAAGTGATGTTGGCCGGCCCCAAATCCCTCTAGGTTGGAGTTAACAGTATCTTGGCCTGGTGTCCGTAAAAGTCTTTTCACCACCTGCTCCACATCATCATCCAAAAGGCTTCTGGAGGATCGAGAGGGACAGAGTTGGAGACCTCACTGGCTTTAGCAAAGAAGATCTCAGAACTGGGGAGACCGGTTCCAAGACTGGGAACTGGCTCCGAAACTGAAATTCTGTTGGCCCTGAAATTACAATGGGAGCCATAGAGGGAGATTGCTTGGGCCCGAAAGCCTTTGGGTCCGAAAATGGTTCCTTAGCATGCTTTTTCATTGGCTCAGAGTGGTGCAGCAGAGGATCATCTCTTTCCCGATTTTTCAAATATGGAAGATGGGGACTTTTGTGTAGCTTTTGAGGAACTCCAATTCTCTTCTAGCGCCACTGAAAAAGGTGTTTTACTAAGCCTCTATCAATTTGTTCCCTCTTTCCACCAACACCCTGGAACTAAAAGCATGGTAGAAGGAACACGATTTTTGAAGGTGGGCAGCACCCAAACAATATACACAGCTGGTGTGTCCATCAGTCAGTGACATTTTTTGATTGCATTAATCACATTTTTTAAAACCCGAAGGTTTTGACTCTCTAGTATCCTTTGACATCTTAACCTCAATCAAGACACAACCAGACAAGTAAGAGAACTTTAAAAAAAAAAAAAAAGTTTTTTTTTTTAAGTTAACTCGCAACCAACAAACTCTATTAAACTACAAGACAGAAGGAGTAGTCTCTAACTAAAACATCTGACTCCTGTAACAGATATGGAGAAGGAAAGGAAAAGAAAGCCCTCAAGTTAAAACAGGCCAAAGGCAGCCCTCTAACTTAACCGGACTACCCAACAAGAAAATACAAGTGATAATCAGTCCAAAACAATTTAAATGAGTTTGCAAACTGAGACAGGAAGGAACAGACAGACAGGCCTAGCGGTAGAATGACAGCCACCAGAAAAACACAATCAACAGTAATGAACACTATCAAGGTACTAAATACTAAATTATTAGAATTAGACAATATAAACAGTTTTGTGTAATATTAACAGTAATCAAAAGGAGAAAAAATTCCACTTAGCCTAGTGCCTGGATGGAAGCACCTGATCTTGTTTTGTGGCAAACGAGATCTGGGTAATCTTCCCTGAGCATGATGGGATTGGGTGTAGCCACGATAGACAGAGTCGGAACAGATTCTTGGTTCCAAACCCAACCAGCAATGAATGAAGGCGAGACAGGACAACATAACATTAATGGTCACAGTAACACACTTCAGCTTCTTGCTCTCAAAACATATGCAGTGTCCTTAGAAGTCACATCAGCAACCATTTAACACTGATTAACAAAATAATGTCCAATGTGTTAACATGTAGCCTAGTCACTTTGTGTACATCTCTGACGTTTGACTAAAGTGAAGGAAATAATGGCTACTGTAAAGCATTTCAACTTGATGCTATCAAAACACATGCACTGCCACTCCTTACCAGTGCACATTAAATTTTGTTTACCAAACATCAACTAACTAATTTGCTTTCACACAATCTGCCTCCCTACAAGCCACTTCCAAAACAAAGTGTCTGTTTACTCCACAGATGTTTAACCATGAACCCACAAATGTATACAGTGTCCTGATATTTTTAAGACACTCAAAAGACAGAATACCTGACGCTCAAAACATTTGTTCCACAGGGTAAGCTCAAGTAAAATGGCCATAGACTACTGGGTAAGCACTAGCACTGACTGTTCTGAATAGCCAGTGCTACTGCTTACCTCAAACATTGACCAGTCAGACTGGCTTACCTGTAGCATGTTACTGTGTGAGTGGGAGAAGAAATATGGCATTGTATTTCCCCTTTCCTCCATCTGCTGCAAAAATGAGATGATAAAACAAACAGAAATAAAGTGTAATTCAGTAACCTACCCCTAGCATTATGCACCTGAAACTGCCTCAGTATACTACACCATTGTAACGGATTAACCATACACATTTAGAACCTATTCCTAAAGGCATATTCATACAATTTTTTTTAGTTAGATTATCAACGACTTGCCAATATATCTGGTACCACAGAGCAGTTATGCATATATCCTTGCTAACATTTGTCCAAAACACCACACCCCCTACCTGTTGATAGTATTTTGAGTGCCAGAGTGAACAGGGGATTCCTAAATCAACAAGTGCTGATTTTACACCAGGATGCTTACATAAAGTGAACTCATCCCAGATGATATAAAAACAATTTAGACTCTGGGTAGCTGGTGGCTACGAAACTGGTTCTAGAACAAAAAGTTCTGAAAAGGAGTGGAAATGCTAGTAGAGTTACCTGTACATCTTTAAAAGCTGAACATATCTTTTGGGGAAGATAGCTTTTTAGCTGATCATTTAAAATACACATTCATTAAGCTGAAGATTTCCCTAAAGAAGACATCTTCATGAAAATTAATGGAAGAAAAACTCTTCATCATAATCAATGTCATTTGCATTACAGATGAAAGGGAAGGAGAGAGCTGGTCACAGTAAGTCAATGTATCCTCACTGTTTTCTCAGAATAAGAGGAAAGGAAGAAGCTGACTGCCCCCATTCTTTTCTGAGGGTATAGTGTCAGATGCATAATGCTTAAATTTAAAAGACAACTGCACCCTCAGTAAAAATAAAACATTCCTTTTCCCGAAGTGCATTTTCCTACATCCACGGATCCCCATACTTCTAAACATCAAAAAGTAAGCCGTAACAGTTTCTCCCCCTCTGTGCTATTTTTATCCTAGTGACTTCCTTGGTGCATGCCATGTTGGGGTTGAATGACCTATCATAAGATCTTCTTGAGAGTTTGTCTCCCTTGCTCTTACATCACTTCACCTACCATATCTGAAAATTTCTTGTAAAGGAAAAATATACCAAGCAAGGCATCTGCTGTCCTCTTTTGCTATTTATACTCACTGGTGTGGTAACATTATCCAAGGACTAAGGATTCACAGCTCTACTGTTACTTACAGCACAACTCTCATTACCCCCATGCCATAAACCCAATAAGGCTTTGTTTTCTTCTCAATGTTATGTATACCTCTTCACACTAATGCACAATATATACATCTGGGAATATGTGCAAAATAAAACAATGGTCATATACAGTATAGCTGCATGTAAAAAAAATACTGGGCTAGCTGCTGTGAGCCTCACTGCACATCCTTCATTTACTCTACCTTGCTACTGTGAAGGAGAAGCGCAAAAAAAAATTATGTAAAGTTTTGTATGAACAGCTCTTCTCAGGGGCATCTCCTCATTCACTGGGATTTTCCAAACCTGACTATCCTCCACCTTGTTCTCTAACCCAAGTTCAGAGCGAGTGAGGAGACAAAAGCTGCCTGGGGAGTCTCGCTGCTTTGTACAGGTGCATCTTCTAATGCTACTAACCATCCCAACTCCTTGCATGTACCCACTGTGTCCTGGAAAAGGATGTACTCTGGCACCCAAGCCTGAAGGGCAATACTCTCCAGCTTCCACCATGGGTAAACTGTGGAGTGTGCCCAAGTGTGCACAGCTCTTCCCAGGATGGGCACTGCCCATCCTCCATGTCTGTGCTGTCAAGTACCCGAGATGCTAACCAGACCTGGGCTGGCTGGGCTGTAATCAGGGTTCTGACTTTCTACACCACTAGCACAGACTAAATATGACAGACCTCGTGACACTAAATGGTCATTACTGGACAAAGATCTGTGTGAGAACCAAAGTGTGTAATTTAATGGACACATTTTATTTGATTTGTGCATACTCAATTTATAGAAGCATGGCCTAATTACCTCTGAAACTGCTGCAAAAAGGAAAACATATGTAATACTATAAATAAAAAGTTCTGCTAGCAGGACCAGATACAATTATCTTTTTGATTATTGCCATTTATAGCTTTATAGCTAATTAGTGCAATTTTCTAAGGCATAAAATATTACACTTGACTGACAGAGAAGTAAGCCAGGACAGGAGTGCTGGGAGTGTACATGAAACTAAAATTTAATTTCTTTAAACAGGCTGAGCTATTATAGCGCAACTTGGGGTCATCACACCAAGCATTTAAGCATGTTTTTTTTTTTTTGTAAAGAACCTGTAACACCTGAGGAGGAAAATAAATCCTCTGAGAGTCCTAGCAAATTAGTTACAGACATTCTAAGGATTCTCAGACTTGGAAATACTTTTCATTACTTCCATACTACATGAATGGAAGCTTTCTCTGACTGTACAGTTTAAAGCATTCTAAGCTCATTAAATGTGCCCTTACAGTACATTACTGGCAATAAGTAGCTTTCCAAGCAAACATGAACACATCAGGAGGTCTGATTACCATTTACTGTACTGCTGCTGCTAAGTTTGGATTGTAAGAACTTCATGGCAATTTATATCATAGGTTTTTCAGTTTCTACCTGCATTGGTCCTTTAAAAGAAAAAAGTTTTCTGCATCAATTCAAAAATGTGATGGGTTATATTTCTGTAACTGGTTGGTACAGCTGAAAATGCCTCAAATGTCTAGGAAACCAATGTCCTACCCTTATGCAAATGAGTACTGGACATTGGATCTCTCCATCCATCCATCCAATGACAACTAGGCAAGTTTCACTAGGCTAGTGGTCCCTTTTCAGGGGAAACCTAAAGTAGTATCCTTGCTACAAAAGGATATTTGGCCAAGGTATTGAGGAACTTCTAATCTTTTCAATGGGTGCTTTGGGATCTTTTACATCCACCTGAGCTACCAACACAAGCAGGTACAACCTTTTACATCTCATCCAAATGACACCCACACTCTTATTATTTTATTTATTATTTTACTTTTATTTTACATTTGTTGACTGGGTTAGTCTGACTGAGCTGTGAGGCTCATTTTCAGCAAAGAGCCGGGAAGAAAAGCTCCACAGTAGAATACAGTATTCAATAATCAGAGAAGAATTTGCACAAATAAGCAATAATTAAATATACAATATATACATATAAGATGAGTATAGTTTTACACAATAAATTGGAAACGTGGGTGAGAGAAGAGCAGACATAATACCAAAGTATAAAACAATATATTAAAGCAATTTGCAATGAATTAAACAAAAAAAAAAAAAGAGTAGGGTTTTCATTTGGGCAAATCGTATATTCTGTAAAGGTAAAGAAATGATAGTATTTGAAGGGAGGGGTGATTAAAGGCCATTACAGGAGGAAGAATTATGTTAATACCTGAAGGAAGATTTATGAGATTATGTGAGAAGAGGGGGTAAAAATGTCATTAGAGGCATGGGGAAGTAGTTAGGGAGGATGAAAGCAGTGGCAGGACCATTGTGTTTTTAGGAAATCTCCAGTGGGTATTTTGAATTGATTAGGGTGCTTGAGGGATCTAATTTCTAGGGGGAGTTTGTTCCAGTTTATGGCAGGGTTACAGCTGTAAAGGTTGTGACCAGTTTTGAACTTAGGTTTACATATCTGTAGCAGGTTTTGGTCAGAGCTGCGGCGAGACCTAGTTGGGAAGGATTTAGTGATAATAGGTGTTAGGCTAGGGCAGACAGACTGCTGGTAAAGAACTGAATGAATTATCTGTAATTGAGAAAGGAGGAGTTGGATGGGGTAGTTCCAGCCAGTCTAAGAGAAAGACAGTGGTAAGACCTACAAGTATGTTGTGCAGTGAATCTAGCCACCTTGTTGTAGGTTGATTCAAGTTAGCTAGGAATGTGGTGTTCAGACTTGTACAAACTGACAGCTGTACATGAGGCTACCAAGAAGGTAAGCATGAGAGAGACTTACTTTAGCATTGCTAGTTAAGAACTTTTTGTTGCAGTAAAGGAATGGGAGTTTTTTTTGTCTCTCTCTTTAATACAGTTATACAGATGTAAATCAAACTAAGTTTGTCGTCAATTGTTACACATAGCAGTTTAGTGCTAGTTTCGACAGTGACGGAGGTGTTATTGAGGGACATATAGTAAAAGTGGACTTAGATTAGTAAAGCTTTTGGGAAGAAAGAGTAAGAGTTTAGTTTTCTTAGGGTTGAGAATTAGAAGGTTGTCACAGAGCCAGGAGTCTATGGAGTTAAATGCTTGAGTAGCAGTATGAAGGTCAGAGGGGGTGTTTGAGATGGCGAAGACAGAGTCATCTGCATACTGTATAAGGGATGACTGGGGACAAGAGGTATGTAGAAGATTTGTGAAGATACTAAAGAGTAGTGGGCCAAGGCTCGAACCTTGAGGAACTTCTATTTTCACATGGAGGGGAGGGGATAAAACAGAGAGCCATTTGACAGATTGCAGACGATCAGAGAGGTAGCTAGAGAACCAGGTAATAACAGAAGAAGAGAAATTTAGATTTGATAGTTTAGCCAGAAGAGGATGGGGGACTGTATCAAATGCCTTTGAGACGTGCAGGAATAGGCAAGAGACCAGTTTATTGTTATCACGAGCCAGAGAGATTGTATTTATGAAAGAGATTCGTGCAATAGTTGCACTAGGTGAAAGCCATGCTGGGTAGGTGTAAGTAGATTCTCCTGAAGGAGGTATTGCATGACTTGTTTGTGTATGCATTTTTCCAATATTTTTGAAGGATTGCAATTGGCCTGGAATTAGTGATGTCAGTGAAGTTACCTCCTTTATGAATAGGTAAGTTGTAGAAACTTTTCCACAAGGAGGGGACATATGATTCAGAGATGGAATGATTAGGATAGACACAGGAAAAGCAAGGGGTTCAGCTGCAATCTGCAGGAAGTAGGGGGTAGACTGTCAGCAGAGTGAGAGCAGGGTTTAAGTTTTGAGAGTAAAGATTTAATATAGTCAGTAGGAACTGTTTTGAGAGTGAAACAGTTAGAGGGGTTGGGTGAAGGAGAAGATTTGGAAGAGTTGTTAGTATTTCTAAAGGGGAAGGTGTTAATTAGCTAAGATATAGATTCAATAAAGTAGGTGTTGAATAGGTCAGTTGTTTCTTCCCTTGTCTTTAGTAGTTTTTAACCTGTCAAACAGATCACTTTCACAAAACACTTCGGATGTAATAAATAGAGGACTTACTTTCATCCCTGCACAACGAGCTAAACTATCAGACCTGTTGTTGGATTTCAGACTCTACCTTAGAAAACTAAACTTAAAAATTGATGTCCTCTGATAAAGATGCAGATTCCCTAAATTCTTTTTCAGACAGAACACGTAGAAAGAAAAGCCTGTTTAAACCTCCTTTACATGAAACCTTACAAATGTTTCAATTTATCTGAGAAAGAGAATTCAGAAAAATGTTAAATTCTGAATGTCAAGTTAAATAGTAAACTTGACTCCAACAGAAAGCGAAGCATTGCACAAACTAGAAAAGGACAGATCTCTTTAAATTACGCGTGCAGATAACGGAACAGGAATAGTTTTACTGGAACAATCAGAATACACGGCTGTCCTAGAAGGAGACTTAAAAGACAGCAACTACTATAAAATGGTAGATTTGAAAGTAGCTACAAAAGGATTTAAACAGATTGATAAGACCTTGAAAGACTTGTTAAAAAAAACAATAGCATAGATGATATGGAGTTTGAGTTTATGTCAGAGCATCACCCTAACCTAGGACATTTTTTTGGTATTCCTAAAATGCATAAAAACACAGTACAACCACCTTTTAGACACACTGTCTCTAATAAAAGAATCAAAACAGAAAAAATATCAGAATACATTGACTCTCTCCTTAATCCGGTGGAAGATACTTCTTACTACCTCAGGGACTCGTGGGCTTTTTTACATCTTTTATATGAAAATCCGCCTCATCCTGAAGATACTATGCTAGTAACTTTGGATACTGAAGCCCTGTACACGAATATTACACACGAAGAAGGTATCCTTTACATGCAGTCTTACTTACAACAAAAGTCTGCTTTTACTGACAGAAAAATCCAGACCATTTCTACCCTTGTTAAACTGGTTTTGGAAAGGAACTTTTTCCACTTTAATGGGAACATTTACCAGCAAATAAAAGGTGTAGCAATGACAGCAAAATTGGCTCCAGCGTTTGCAAATCTTAACAGCATGGGAAATTAATACACTCATTCATCTACCAGGGTTTAACAAAACAAGGATTTACAGATGTTACATTGACCATGTGTTTTTTGTTTGGCAGGGTTCCAAAAATGAACTACTACATTTTGTTGCCTCTTTAACAGACAGCATTCCTTTTTTAACGTTTAAACTAGCAGATCATGGCTCATCTATTCATTTTTTAGACACACCAATCACTCTTAACAGATCCACCTTAACTTGGTCATCTAATATTTACAGAAAGGAAACTTTTCGAAATAACTATCTGGACTACTCTAGTATGCACCCTTTCTTCCAAAAGAAAAATATTGCAAGACGGCAGTTCATCAGATTAACACGTATCATTAGTGAAGATAATGCATTTATCAAAGAATGTCAATTTCTGGGGCATTTACTTACAGAAAGGAAATACCCTGAACAACTACTGGAAGCAATCTTTCATGAAGTCTTACTTTCCAGACATGTCAGATTTCAGTTAATTCTGATCCATGGTTTTTACCCTGCACAAAACACAAAAGTGGGACCCCATCTTTCAGTACCACCACAAACTGCCCTTATAGAAGGTTCCCACCAGAACAACATGCACAGCAACAGAGATGACGACCTAGACACAACTTTGAATACTAAACAGGAAGGTGAGGATAGTGAAGACAGGTTCACTTGATTCCCTCTACCCATCTGCTTGGATTTACAAAGTATCAGAAACATTATTAAAAACAACTGGGATACACAAGGTATGTGTCCTAGTGTAAGCTCAAAACCTACTTTCACACATAAAAAAAGTCCTTAAGACACTCTTGAAAACACAGAGACTCCTTTTTTGTTATGTCCATCGAACCAGACACGTTTGCCTGCAGGTATGTTTACTTGTGTGGCTTGACAGTATATTTTCACAGGCCATTATTATACCTTTGATCACTGCAAGGTTGTAATTAACTTCAACAAACACTGACTAACACCTCTTGGGTTGGTTATGCTGCTTTTTGTAAAACATGCTCGAATTTCTACATAGGAAAGACTACAAGAAAATTATCTACTAGGATCAAAGAACATTGTGCTGCCGTTAGAAATCATGATTATAAAAAATGCCTTGGCTAAACATAGCAGCAAATGCAATGATTTTGACTCATTTCAGTTTTTTTTTGGAACAGATTAATTTATCAGTAGGTGATATGAATACATTACTAGAATTCAAGGAACTGAAATGGCAACACTTACTTGAAGCAGACTCGTGCCCAGGACTTAATGAGTACATAAAAATTAAATGTGCTTTAAAATGGTTACAATAAGATTTTTTTTGTTTTTTTTAATTTTCAGTTTTCCTCCGAAAAAAAATGATAATAGTGTGGACTTCCTTACTCTTTCCAAAACATAGTTTCATTTGCTATATGTATTTGTTTATTTTATTACCAACTTCAGTGGTGGTGCTGCGGTAGTGTTGTCGCCTCACATTAAGACATTGTTCTGTTCGATTCTCAGCTAGAGCATCTTCTGTGTGGAGACATGCGTGAATGGGCATACCTTTGTTGAAGGTTGTGCATCAGGGCTGGCAACTCGGCATGTAAAAATCTACTGCCAATCATTAGTGGACCGGAGTTCTGCTGTGGCGACCCCTGACCGGGAAAAGCCGAAAGACACAACATTACTAAGTAAGCACAATATCCATAACACCAATCAGAATAAGCACGAATGTTCAATACAAACTACTTTTGGAAATTTATTTTTTAATTTTTTTAATGCATTTCTAAGTATATTTTGCTGAAGTACACAGAGCAGTCTTTCGTTGGATAACAGGTGTTAATGTCATATCACAAAATAATATGACTCCACTGTTTAAAATAACTTTATTAAATGGGTTTTTATACTTTTTATCTGTTGTATTATAATCACACAACACTATCTTT